>NC_056738.1:333943651-334243651 GCF_019279795.1 Protopterus annectens | reverse complement strand
CACAGATATCGATTTTCTCCATACTGAGGAGTGCCTCGAGTGAGTGCATCTTGAGGTTTAGACTTCTGGCATTGAGTAGCATTACCCTTAGTTTTTTGTTTCTGGTATTGTCTATAGAGGTGGGTTTGTCTTTTGAGCCTTGCCTAAAAAAGGCACTATGGGGGTGGCAAGAGCCTTATCCAGTATTCCAAAGCCTAAGGGTGACAGGTGCAAGCAGTCCCTGGTGAAGCAATGTGGCTTGTTGAGCATATCATCCCAGGCTGACAGGCGCTGGATCCCTTTTGAGTGACACCAATAGCTTAGCCAGTTGTTAAAATTGATCATTTTGTCTTTATACTGTGGCATCATTCTTGGTGAGGGCAAGATGCTACTCTGGGTCAGGGTCATACCGGCCTGGGCTACATGATCAGAGAGTTCCTCTATGTCTCTTTTCATGTAGTCCAGGGAGGTATGTCTCAGGTCATTCACACCAACATGGACAATGGCAGAGTCATATTTGTACCTGCTGTGGAGTGACCTGAGTGCTTGTGTTATGTGGCGGATCCTGGCACCTGACAGGCAGCTTGCAGTGACCTTCTCCTTGTTCAGTCTGGTGAGTGGGACATCAGTGTGCCTGACAATAGAGTCTCCAATTACTAGTGTATTAGGTGTGTTATTTAGCCTTAGGGGCTGCGGCTGCATGGCACACTGACTTTGTGAAGTATGTGATACGTGAAAGTTGTTGTGGGGTAGCGGTTGTTTGGATGTTTGCTTTGGAGGTCTCCGTTGCTTTGGCAGATTTTTATTTAGAGCCTCCAAGTATGTTTTTGTGAGTCTATGTGTCTCGTTTGCTGGTGCGATTGGTCTATGTAAGACTGGTTGTGTGGTGCGAGTGGTTTCCTTCTCCTCCTGACTGACTGTGCCAGTCTTGGGTTGAGAAAACTCGGCCTCCAGTTTGGCTGTATAGTTGCATCACTCACATATATTTGAGTTTGTTGGAAGGAGGAGAGTGTTGTCTGTGTACATAAGGCAATTGTAACATTGCCTCAAGATTCCCAGATTCACCAGCTGGACTGGAGAGTATACCTGAAACTGTGCTTTGGACATGCCTGGATGGTTTAAAGAACTGATTTATTGATTGTCCGGAATGGACGAATAGGGAGCCTTGTACTTCTGGATAGTATAAGGAGTGTAGTGCTAAAGTTTGTTAGTGCTTACTGAGAAATTTGAGCAAGTGCTGGGCTGTAGAATGAAGGTTGAGTGCTTATTTTGAGAGTTGACTAGTTCTAAGTTCTAAAATATGAAACCATGCCCATCCAATGGATGTCGGTCTCACACAAACACAAGATACTCTTCTCTCGCACACATTTGCCAGGACTGAGATTAGAGCACCTATCTATTGATTTATTGTTACTACATTGTTACGCATTTATCACACGAGCCATGGATGTTATGGGTTGACACTTGTCCAAAGGTACTTCTAAGGTGAAGGACATCACCAAGCCTTGTAAATTATGACAATGGGTGATGTACTGGGTGAGAGAGGCCACAAAATACTGTAACCTACACATATACACACTGACACACACACACATTTCCTAGGACTCATATTAGAACCCTTAGCTATGTAGTTATTAGTATTATAATGCTATGCAGTTAACGCACATACCTCAGAGCTTATAGGTTGGGGAGTGTCCCAATGTACCTATATAGTGAATAACATCTACAGCACTTGTAAGGTATGGCAATGGTAGTTGTAATGTTTATTTATTTTATTTTACATTTGTTTACCGGGATAGTCCGACTGGATATATGTCCATTTTCAGCAGAGGCCCAGGGAGAAAAGCTCCAAATCAACAAACTTACATAGATAACATTAGAAAATATAAAACAAAGTATAAAACAAGTGATTATGTACAATGGTTAGTGGTGTTCCCTAACTGGGACTCACAATTCACTCGGTCAGACACATTTAAACACATTAGAAAGTATAAAACAAAGTATAAAACAAGTGATTATGTACAATGGTTAGTGGTGTTCCCTAACTGGGACTCACAATCCACTCAGTCAGACACATTTAAAATGCAAGAAACATCAGGTTGGTTGCATAGCTTGGTGAAGTGGTTACATGTTGCGGTATATAGAGATTATGTTTTCAGTTTATACTTAATCATGGTTGGTACATGGGCAAAGCCAGTTCTCTTTGAGATTCCGTTTAAGGTTTTTTTTGAAGAGACTTATGGATGATTGTATGGTTATATAACTTGGCAAAAAATTCCAGGTTTTGCCAACAAAGTTGGCAAAGAAGGATTCACCAACAGCATTATTAGCTTTGTGGGTTTGGACCAGTAGTTTGTTGGCTGATCGTAGGGATCTTAAGTTGCTATATGGCTTAATGATATTTACATGTGAGGGGGTATCCACAGGGTGGCACAACATTTTGTGTGCTATTAAGAGTTTTTTAAATTGAATTAAGCTGGGCAGTTCTAGCTTCTCAAGTTGTTTCAGGTTCTGGCAATGGTGGGTTCTATATGTGGAGCCAGTGATGAATCTGGCAATAGGGTTGTAGCTATGGGAGAGCTTACCTAGTTCAGATTTGTTGAGGTCTGAGAGTACTGGCAAGGCATATAAAAGAGTAGGGAGTAGGTATGAGTGGGCGATTGCAGTCCTAGCCAGTGGGGTTAAAAATGTTTTGTTTCTATACAGTGATCCAAGCTTCTTATTGATGGTCTGTATGGTTTTGTTGACCTGTAGGTCAAATTTAAGATTGTGCTCTATGATGACCCCTAGGAGCTTAATGTGTTGATCTGGGGAGATAGTGGTACCATTGTTAGACGCGACAGAGAATGAAAGTGTGGCTGATCTACTAGTGGGGGTGAAGAGTAGAAGTTTAGTTTTATTGGGGTTCAGCAGTAGGCATTGGTTGGTGAGCCATTTCTCAATAGTGTTGAATGTATTTTGGGTTAGGATTTGCAGTTCGGATAGGGAGGTGGCTGAGCAGATCAAAGTGGAATCATCTGCATATTGAATACAGGTGGCATTAGGGATAGGAGTGTGAAGGTTGTTGATAAAAACAGAGAAGAGTAGAGGACCTAGTATGGAGCCTTGAGGGACACCAAGTGTGAGAGGTAGCTGGCTGGAGAGTTTGCCCTGCCAAAATACAGCCTGTTGTCTATCAGACAGGAAGGACTGGAACCACTGGATTGTGTACTTATTGAGGGAAATAGACTTGAGAGAGAGAATGAGAAGTTCATGGTTGACCATGTCGAAGGCTTTTGATAGGTCAAGAAAGAGAGTGGAGGATAGCCTATTGTTATTCCTGTTTTGGCTTATGGCATTAGTAAAGGAGAGGAGGGCAGAGGTGGTGCTATGGTGTGGCCTGAAGCCATGCTGGGAGTTGGATAGTAAGTTATTCTGTGTAAGGTACTGCATTAGTTGCTTGTGTACACATTTCTCCATTATTTTGGCTAATGGGGAAAGAATGGCAATGGGTCTATAGTTGGATACGTCAGTAGAACTTCCACCTTTGTGGAGTGGGATGATATGGGATATTTACCAAAGGGAGGGGATAGTGCTTTCAGATAAGGTTCTGTTGATTAGGATAGATATGGGATATGCAATGGCATCTGCTACTACTTGTAGGTACTCTGCAGGGAAGAGTTCAGCAGCGCGGGTGGTAGGTTTTAGTTTTTTTATAAGTGTTTTGATAAAACTACTGGATATCGGTTGAAAGCTAAATTGGAGGTGATTAGTGGGTAGTTTAGGGGTGTGGTTTAGGTTTGTGGGAGTTAGTTGATTTGCTAGGGATTGTATTGTTTCAGTGAAAAAGTTATTATAAGCGGCAGCTATGTTCTCAGGGGAGCTATTGGTGTGGTTAAGCTGGGGTTGGGGTGGTAGAATGACCTAGATGTAGAAGTTGATTTAGGCCTGCCCCGAACTTTGGAGGGTGGTTTTGGTGTTTTTGTAGGAGGTTATGGTAAAATGGGCGAGAAAGGCCACCAACTACTTTCACCCACATGTTTACACACTCACAAAGACTTTAATACACATTAATGCACACACACACATTTGACAGTACTGAGATCCATAGGTTCAAAGATTCATAGGTGTGTACATGGCAAATGGTCATGGAGGCTTTACAAGGCTAGCCCATGGGAATACACTGCCATCATGCCACCTGATGATACTCCCCAGTGTGTCTACTGAGTATAGTCACTGGAGTGATCCCCAGGGTGGGTATTCTATTCCTCATCCACTCCTCCAGATTTCTCTTGAAGAGGGCCAGTGATGTGCTCTGCTTGACATGTATGTGATGCCTATTCCATAGTGTGGCCAGTCTCTGGGTTGTGAACCTGTCCCTTCAGCATGTCCTGTTGATTGTGAGGATGGGTTTGAGGTATCTGGGCATGTTGTGTGAACAGATTGGTTTCTTCAGATGTAGCATTCCTCACAGGGTTGGGTTAGACAAGGCTGTGTATGTCAGGCAGATATCACACCCAAGTAGTCAATATGAAACAGAGATTCATTGAAGTTGTTGGAGTCTGTCCATATGGGGCTAGTGTGTAGTACCCAAGATCCTCTTTGTGAGGTACATTTGCAGCCTCAACTGTTATTGCAGGTTTCCAGTGGGGTACATGGCAAATGTGCCATAGTACACACTGATTGGCCTAATGAGTGGAGAGTACAGGGAAACTCTGTCTTTCTACTTCCTGGATTCAGCACCCTTAATCAGGAGAAGTGACACATGGAAGGACTTTCAGAAGGCAGTGGCACTGTGGTGGTCAACAGAGAGCTCACTGTCAACCAGTGCTCCCAGTTCCCTTATACCAACATCAGTGTTCAGTGGACTACCATCAATGTATACTTTATGGGAACCATGTCATACCCAAAGGGGATGGCGGCACATCATCTGGCATTGACCTTATGTCCAGGGTTCTGACAACAGTCATAGGTCTCAGAGAGGCCTTTGTGTCAACCTCACATGGGGAAGAGGTGGTTAATAATAGCACCCACCTTGTAGTCATCTGCAAACATTGTCAGCCAGGGTGCCTTTGTATTGGGCAGGTCCTCAGAGGTGTGGATCCCAAACATGAGGGGACCCAAGTCCACAACCTGTGGGACTCCACTCGCGACTGTTCAGTAGTCTGAAATGGAGTCTGCTGCTTTTGCACTGTAGGTTCTATCTGTGAGCCAGTTTGCAGGCCACTTACTGATGTAGAGGTTGCTGCCTACCTGAGTGTGTTTGTGTATGATTCCTGAGTGGGGAGTGATATCCAAGGATTAGATGGGCTGCCTGTCTTGTTACCTATTCCATACTGTCACATAGTTATTGCACATGGCACAATGCTTATAGGGCTGCAGAGTGTCTACAGGTCCCTGTACAGTGGATGACAACTGTGGGCCTTGTAATGTGGACCCTGGGATATGTACTGGGTGGACAACAGCAAAAAGTAGCAAAACCCACCCCCAATCGATATGGTTCTCACACAAACACAACCCCCCACAGACATGATACTGTTCTTGAACACACAAACACACACACATACACACACACTTGCCAGGACTGAGATTAGAACCCCTACCTATCTATTTATTGCTACCACAGTGCTACACATTTATTGGATGTGCCATGGAGCTTATATGGTGAAGGTTGTCCAAAGGTACTTCTAAGGTGAGGAACATCCTAGATCCTACTGACAATTCTCCAAGTGTATGAGCATGCCCTGTGTGACCTTTTATAGTAAATGTGAGACTCCATTCCGGGGATGGTTGTACTCCAGTCTGATTTGTTTTGTGCTACAGCCATACCTCTCAACTGTTGGTGCAGGATATATGGAGATAGCCTATCAAAATGGGGAGACAATGGGCCATATGGTGATTGTGAATATTTCTCTTAGTAATGTTTGGTTTGCTAGGGTTACAGGGTTTGTTTTAGCAGGCATCTGACATATATGACATTTGACAGTGTCATTTATTGTTTCAGTACCTCGTGACACACCTCCTCATTGCATCACAGTGATTTACCAGAGGAATACAGGATGGATGATGCACACCGATATTATGGGTCAAATGATAGGCATTCTTGCACAATCCAGCCTGTTGAGAAGTGTGCCTACATCCAACTGACTGCTGGAGCTGTGGAAACGGTCCAGCACCTTGGTGATATATTACAATGGTGGAATCTCTGTGCATTTCTGTTCTGGCATGGTCTGATTTCCAGTCCATGGTTGTGTAATATAAGTCAGACAAGATCAGGGTGACAGGCAGACTCCAGCTAGATTTGCAAGGGATAAGGTATGTGGGGAGGGGGTGTCCTGGGTCAGATATGTTGGCCTATAGCTACCAGTACTTTGCATAGGGGTCTTCTCAAGGGTTGACTACATTTGGAGGGCCTTGTGTGTGTCAGACTGTTTGACCAACCTGGAGTGTGTGTGTGTGTGTCTCAAATATATGTATGGTCCACCTCATTTGGCTTGGCTGGCCACATTTTGTAGTCAGGATGTTGCATAGGATGAGTGATCAGGGAAGGGTATGTTACTCCCCATGGCTGTGGGCCAGGGTTCTGTGGGTGCAAACATGTCACCATCATCCAGGGTTAGGACTGCCTGCAATGAGTACATTGCCATGTTTAAACTCCTAGCCCTGCCTGTCGACTGTACAGAGTATCACAGAATGTCCAGATTCATGACTCATATATCTGGTTGATTACCCAAATGAGTGTGGTTTCCAAGGAAAAGAGTTTTGCAATATACTCAGGGTTGAAGTCAGATATTATTATTGACATTGCAGTTTCAGACTTCATACCCTTCAGACATTCCATGCTAATAAAATCATTCCATCAACTTTCTAACATTATTATAGCAGTATTTCAAAGGTGTCCTTCTCTTTGGATCTTTATCACCCCATTATTCATGGCTTTGTCCAGATTTCTGGCTCTCTGTGGCTGGCAGGTTTGCTCCTAGCAGTTTGCAGCATGACCTTTCTTTGCATTTTGTAGACTGTGTTATGTTGGTGTTATTGACCCCATGACACTCCCTAACAGGGCACTGTGGGTGAGGCATGGGCATTTGCCAGAGGCCTGTAGGCCAAGTGTGACAGATGCAGACCATCTGTAGCAAGACAGTGCATTCTGATGATCATATGTTCCCAGGCTGCCAGGCAGTGGACACCCCTGGGATGGCACCAGTATGTTGACTGGGTGTTACTGACAATTGCTTTCTGTTCATGTTGAACCATCACTCTAGTTGACAGCTGGATGCTGCTTTAGGCTAGGGACATGTTACTGCATCTCTATGGGACTATGGGGGGGAGGTGACACATCTGTACACAATACACATTTGCACAGACTGTGCTGTTATTTGCTTAACATTTTGGTCCCATTTAGCATAATGTTGTGCCTTATCTTAGAGACTACTAGACTAGAGGTAAGGTATAGGTAGTGTGATGTTTGGCATCCATTTTATTGTGTGTGTGTGTGTGTGTGTGTGTGTGTGTGTGTGTGTGTGTGTGTGAGTCTGAGAAATATCAGTCCCTGAGTCCCTACAGTGTCAGTGTATGTGCTATGCATTGCCTCTTTTCCAAGGTCAGGGTATAATGGGCATGGCTCCATCTGCCTACAGGGGCAGGCTCAGGATGTTCCTCCTCTGAGTCCCTGTGTGCGTGTGGAGACCTTGGCAATGGTAGGGGGTTGTGTGGCCCTTCCCTATTTTGTTCCTCCTGCAGCTGTTTCTGCAGGATCATATTGTGTAATATGACATATACTATAAAGATGTGTGCACATGTGGCTGGAGAGTACTGCAAGGCCCCACCAGATATGTCAAGGCAGCATAACCGTGACTTGATCATCCCAAGCACACACTCTATAATGATCCTGGTTTGTACATGTGCCTCATTATGGCATTCTTATGTGGGTGTGTGTGCATTTCTGATGGGTGTCATCAACCACAGCTCCAGTGCATAGCCAGCATCCCTCACCGGATGGCCATATGGGATGTCCCCACTGGCAAATGCCTGGTACAGCTGTGATGAATGCCAGATGTGGGAGTCATGATAGCTTCCAGGGCTGCCAGCACACACATTCATAATAATGCCCTGGGCATCGCACATGACCTGGCAGTTGATGGAGTGGAACTCATTGCAGTTAAGGTAGACCCTACCCTGGTCACCTAGTGGTGCTTTGATGTGGATATGCGTGCAGTCTATGGCAACCAGTACCTCCGGGTATTCTGCTACATGATGGAAGAAATGCATATTGATGGTCATCTCCTCATGGGTGCTGAGGAAGTAAATGTGCTCAGCAGCATGTGGTCGCATGGTGTCCAGGAACTGGTGGACTATCCTGGACGCAGATGCCTGTGAGACCCCCATGACATCCCCAGTTGGTCTTTGGAAAGTACCTGTAGCTAATATTTTTAAGGATACATATACCTTGGTATCCACTGGGATGGGTTCCCATCTGTTGGTTTTGGGTCTGAGGTGAGGCCAGCACAGCTCAATGAGTTGTTGAAGTATATCCCTGTCCACCCTGTAGCACTCTACTATCTCCAAATTATGTAGCCCCTGGTAGGTTACCCTGGGTATGAACACTCTTCTCCGCCTCCTCCGTCTGAGTTGGTTGTCAGCATTATCCTCCTCAGCACCCTCGGCCTATTGCACATACTGATAGATTAAAGCGACAGCAGCCCCTAACATTTTTTGCTAGTTTTGTCAGTTAAAATTCCTCCATATGTGTATACCTATGGTGCAGAGTTTGTGGGAAAAACCAGACTGATAGGTGTTTGCGTAGTTTATAGTGGTGTGCTGCAGATTCTGTCTGTGTGATTGGCTGACTTTGAGACAGTCCACCTGCCAGCTATTTTACTTGTATTTGAGTGGCTGTATTTTGCTATTCCCCTTTTCTTTTCCCCCTTCTCATTTCCCCCCCTTTTAAGCCCAGAGGTGCAGTGCGCAAACCCGCTGCCTAAATGTAAATACTGCTGCTAGTTCTGTTTTTTTTTAAGTTCCAGTGCGCACCGCATACACCCGTTTATCTAAGGTAAACACACTTTAGGAGAAATGGCTCTCCCTGGGTGCGAACACGCTCTTCATTTCATGGTGTAAGACATTACAGCCTCAGATACCCCCCCCCCTTGCTTAGCTGTGCTTAGCTAAGTGCAAATCCGGGCAACGGAGCTCCAATGTGCTTACAGCAAGCATGACACACCCCCTTTTCATGTTAGCTGCTCCTCCTGCCTACACTATTCTGTTCTAGCACCTACATGGTTAGGTGCAGTGTGTGGGCTTAGAATATTTTGTGATTCAGTAAATTTCCCCTTATTTGCATACCCCACTGCCTTAGTCCATAGTTACTGCTCTGACACGGAGCCTTTCCCCTTGACAACTGGTGTTCCCTGATAATGTTTTGATTCTGCATGCCATTGACTGTAATGGCAAAATGCAGATTTCCCCTAAAATTGAGTTTTAATATTTTTTTTTTATTTTTGGCACAATCCCATTTGTGCACCACTGCCCTAGGCTTGAACGGCCAAGATCGGCCAAAAATACTTTGATTTTTTTTATTAAATTAAACACTTTCTCATGCCAATGGCCATATATTTGGCCATTGGCATGCCTATGCCTAAAGTTTATAATACATGCTTTTATTTGAGCTGTCATGCCTCCATTTTGTTATTTGCAAAAATATGTTCGCTTAGTAACCGGACACATTTCTGCAACTAGCACTGTTCCTGCACGATGCCTGTCTGCTTCCTGAATCGGTAATTCACCTCATTTGCATGGTTTTCACCAGCAAATGAGGTAATTAGCATTCTGCATGGCTTTCCATTCAGGAACAGTGTTGGCAGGCTCGTGCACGTCAGATCAGCTGTTTCATGAATTGCTCAGCGACCATGAGATTCCAATATACATTAGGCAGAGCTCCTTGCTAACACTCTTCAAGAGAAACCTTGACGAGTGGATGTGGAACAGAAAGTTTACCCCAAGGATCACTTCAGTGGCTCTCCTCGACAGAGGCACATGGAACTAATCTAAGGGGGCAGCGAAAGCCAACACATTCTGGCTAGGCTTATTAATACCTTCGGGCAGATAACCTAGTACCTACCTATGAAGGAGCGGCTACACTGTAAGGAGCGGCTACACTGTTCCTGCACAGAAAGTTTGGTTTAATGAAGCCTGGGGATTGAAATTTACCCCTTAAAATTCATGCCATTCTATAGGAGGCAAACCAGACAGTAGGAGGCTATAAAAGAAGTGATTTCAAAGGGAGCAAAAGGCATGCAGGGAAAGAGGTGGCAGCACCATCCCAGTGCCCCTTTAGAGCAGGGTAGATTATTCTTCACATAGTTATGCAACAATTTTTCTCTGTCCACCTTTTTTACAGCAAATACAATGCATGTTTCACCTTTTTTGCAGCTCAGTGATATCTGATAACATCAGACAACTGGGTCAGGTGGATTGTCAGGTCCATCAGCCTCTCCTACTGCTTCTGGATGATCTCCATTCTAAGGCTGGGGTCGGTGTGGAACCTAAGGTCATTTTATCCTACATATATACTTGAGACTTTCAACAGTTTTTCACCAGACTAGTTCCAGGCTCTATACATTTTACTCTCGAGTTTTTTTTTTTTTTTTTACGGAAAGAAAAACAAAGGAGACCTGTGTTAGACTTGTCAATTATGAACACATTTACAAAAACAAACAAAATGTTCAGTACCATTAACACACCTTACCCTCGCTCCACTCCTACAACAGAATACATTTCTAGTGGCTCAGGGCATACGGGATACCTACCTTCATATTTCTCTTTTTAAGTCTCACAGAATTGTTTTTTAAATATTTTATTAAATTACCATTAATGACACAGGCACACATATATTAATAGAAAACAAATCATATTAATTTTCATGCATTATATGTTACATATACGTTTTCTTTTTTTACCAATTAGTATGACTGTAGCAATACATAAATTGCTCAACTCCTGCCTTCCCTTAAAACGCACTCCTCCTCTGAACATTAATCTGCATGTATTTGTCCCATAAATTCCATTTATTTCTATTTAATTTGCTACATCCCTTTTCTAAAGATCTCCATAAAGATTTCTAATGAGGACTTTTCTATTTTGAATATGACCAAAAGACCAAATCCAGGCCATTGGTTCTTTTATTTCCTATAAAATATTCAGTACTTCAGTTACAACTAGTTTACATTTTGATGTCCCTTTTCTAATTATTGCTTTTGTGGCAGCCAATAGCATTAAATTTAGTAGGGCCTTACCATGTTTAGACAATTCAGATCCGGTGTTCTAACTCAAAAGAATCTTTCTCTTAGTTATAGCCATCTGGTCCCCCAACATTTCTAACAGTGCACTCTACAGGGAATTTTTAAATTTGCCATCTCATTACACTCCCCAAAAAACATGTTTTCTGTTACATCTTTCTTCTTCCCCAGTTAAAATTGTCTGATGTTTGCTTGGGGTATAAAATGCCTATGCAGACACTTCCAAGTAAAAATTCTAAACATTCTGAACTTTGTTGCATACTTGGGAGCTATAGAGATGTCTCCCCATTGTTTCTTTGTAAATAGCCTTCCCAGTCTCTAGCCTACCTGGACCTCACAAAAGCCTTCGATACAATACCCAACTTGGGCATTATAGATAAGCTCATCAGCTTAAATATAAACCCCTATGTCACTAGATTGGTTGCAAACTGGCTCAAGGACAGAACCCACATGGTTAGAATTGCTGGAGCCATGTCAGACTCCAAACCAGTTACAAGTGGCGTTCCACAAGGCTCAGTCCTGGGACCTCTCTTGTTCAGTATATATTTCTCGGAGGTATAGGTGAACACGGAAGGACTGTGGCTGACCAAGTTCGCAGATGACTGCAAACTGGGCACCATAATCGACTCTCCAGCCAACACAAAAGGGCCTCATAGAAACAGACAACTGGTGCCAGAGCCATGGCCTCAAGCTAAACGCCAAAAAGTGTATAGTCATCCCCTTCGGCAAAAACAAAGTGCCCACAAATTACCACATAGATGGTAATCCATTAAGTACGGAAGAAGTAATTAGGGACCTGGGGACCCAAGTTGATAGCAATCTCTCATTCAACAACCACGTGGCCAAAGTGGTTAGAAAAAACATTTTATATAGCCCACCTAATCATGAAGGGATTCACATCTAGATCAGGGGAGGTCATCATGCCTCTTTACTCATCCCTCATCAGGCCCATAATTGAGTACAATGCCCCTTTTGGGATGTACCTTACCAGACACCTGCAGCAACTGGAAAGACCCCAAAAGTACCTCACCAAGAGGATCAAAGGGCCCTAACAGATGCCATATGCTGCCCGGTTAAAGAAACTCCAGCTCTACTCAGTGGCATACCGCCTGCTCAGAGGCGATCTGTGCCTGACGTATAAAGCCATGTCCAACCCGGAATTAATGGACATGCTGCACCACAGAAAATCCAAATCCCATTGAGCTACGCACTTGAGAGACTTGAACCTCAGCACTGAAATAAATAGGACATGCTGGAGGGACAGATTCATAACCCAGAGGCTCATTTCACTCGGGAATAAAATCCCAGTCCAGGTTAGGCAGAGTCCCTCATTGACTCTCTTCAAGAGGAATCTTAATGAGTGGATGGGAGATCATAGATTTACTCTGGGTATCACTTCTGTGTCACTGTTAGACAGAGGCACAGTATACTAACCTCGAAAAAGGGCATAGTAAAATTCATTTAAAATGGGTGGCGAAAGCCAAACACACTCTGGCTAGGCTTGTAAATGCCCTAGGGCAGATAGCCTAGTATGAACCTATGAACCTAACTTCCTCTGATTAATTCTTACAATTATCATGCAATATTTCATATGCTCTGCTAATTATCCCTTTTTCAGCAGCAACTTCTATGCTAGACTCAACAAAAATCTCTATCAGAATGTGCCCAGAATTATTAAAAAAAAAACAAAAAAAAAAAACTCTAGTACTTCTACAAGCAAGACCAAAAGGAGGTCAGATATTTCCTTGTCTGGACAATTACCTGATTTAAGCAGAGTCTCTAGGCACAGTGCTTCATATACAGAACTCAGGTCTAGTCCTCTGTCAGATGAAAAGTATCCTGGGAGCAGTTTTTGGTAATAAAAATATATATTATATTATCTCTCTCTCTCTCAATGTAAGATTCAAATGGCAATGGATTTTAATAATAAAATAAATCAGTCTAACAGACAGAATATTCCAGAACATACTAGGAGTGATATCCTCCAATATACTGTTGTTTTTTTTCTGGCAGTATTTTACATCTGAAAAATCCAGTGGTACATGAGAAACTTATGGCATCAGAAGGACTAGCCATTAGAGTTCAATCTTTCTCACCTGTAACTTTTTATCTATTAGCTGCAATGATGGATTCAACAACTGATCTTAAAGTCACCCCCACTTTTTCTCTTTTTGTGAATGAAAAGTTAAATGCAGATACCTCAGGTTATACTTGAGGAGCCATTTTCCAAGAATTCTAGGTGCAAAGAGTTTGGTCCCTACCCCAGTTGATAAAGCTCACAAATGTACATGAGATAGAAATTCCCCTTGCACTGAGATGTTCCAAAGGGTCTTTCAGGTAATAATTCTACAAACAGTAACAAGCTATACTGTGGTGTTGGAGTACATAAATATACATGAGGATCTTGCTATGACCAATTGTGGAGGTTGGCAGTGATAATCTGGGAAAAGGCAATCCAATCAAATTTTAGTTCTGCAAGTAATTTATATACCAAGCCAGCAAAACAAAGCAGCAGGCAATTTAGGTGGAATATGTCAATATTTTATGAATAGGCTATGAAATAAGAAGCCATCTTGGGCATAGTAGAACAATGAGACCAGCCATCAAGAGATTTGTTTGAATATACTTTCACAATCAACTTCTACTCTAGGTTTGCAAAGCTTCTAGTGATGGCAACAAAAGCATTTTCGATGAACGTCCACAGCACCAAACAGGTTTTTAAAGGGGGAAGAGGAAAAAAAGCATGTCTAATTTTAAACATTTTGTTCTACCCAAACAACCATGGTGGTTTCTGGTACAGCAACTGTCAGTAATGGAGCACTGGTAGCTCTAACCAGTAAAATTCCTTCAGCAAAGAAGAGAGGCTTCCGTTTCATCTTTTCAGCTCTTATTCAAAGTGCAAAAAACATCCAGATGATCTGTTAACAGTTATTTATCCCCTACTGAGGTCTTGTTTGTTTTTAAGAGAGCAAAAACAGATGCAAGAAAATCTCATATTAGATATTAGATTAAATTTGCCTCTGCTATAGGAATTAGTTCATTATGCAGATGGTGTACAGTACTTGGTATGTTTATTTATTGAAGGGGTACTTGACTCATCTATTTAAGTACATCTTTCAACTAATTATTTCTGTTTGCCTATGGAGCATCCTTTAACTGCAGTTGAAATACCTTTTTCTTCTAAAGAGTTATTTAATTTTAAGACCTCCTAAAATTTACATTGATCCAGTCTGATATTTAAATTTTGTATTAGAGAAGCTGACTACCTTTTCAACTAGTCCGTTCTGTTGAACAGAAACTTCTGTCTTGGAAAGCTGTTTCTAATGATGTGACTGTTACATTTATTCAATGAATTTCTGAATTATAAGCACTGAGTTGCAAGGAACATTATTCAGTCTTACAGAAGGAAAGGACATCTTTAAGAACAAATCCTTCCTTAATACCTCAAGTCATCTTTGAATTTATCATGAATCAATGAATTCAGGTTCCAGTTTTCTATCACAAGCATGAAGACCAAGGGAAAGGAATTCTGCACTGCATGTATGTTCACATGACTTTGATGTAATATGTACAAAGGGCAAAGCCTGGTAAGGTGATTGACTAATTATTTATTCCATGAGGGAGAAACAATGTCATCCAGTAGCAAAACAGGCCCCTTGCAATGGGTTAGCCATAAGTACAACAAAGCATTGCCGGGGTGGGGTGGGTTTATGGCTCACATTACCTGATCATCATCAACCTTCTTTAGAAATATATCTGTTTAGGCTCCCTGTGTGGCTACCACATAGTCTTCCTTCCATATTTTCTCAAAACATTACAAATTGGATGTCTAGTTTAGGGATATAACAGGCATTGCTACTACAATTCTGCATGAAGTACTATACCCCAAGAATCCTAATGAAGCCTAAAGGCTGCCATATTTTATTCTTCTAGTATAGATAGGTGAATCCTGCAGCAATGACCCTCGGTGTGCTAATAATATATTATTGCTGTCGGCTTGATATCTTTACTCCTGCTCCTGGCACTTTGAGTATGCTGGGTCTAGAACCCTTAGATCTCCCTATTTGCCTTTCTGTCTAAATCTGACTTCTAGAGGTAGGTCAAAATCTATGCATACAGTTGTAGTTTAATGTTCTTTAAAAATTAGTAGTATTCGAATATTGTACAGCTCATTTTCTTCATATTTTTCCTATTCTTTCTAAATGTTTATATTTAAAATGTTTTCTACTGTTTCATTTACTTATTTGCATTTCTTAACCAGTATTGTCTGACCAAGCTTAAATAGCCCCTTTTCAGCAGAGAGTTGGGGAGAAAAGTTCCACAGTGAAAAGAAGACAACCCAAAAAAACAAATTATTATTACACAAGATGTTTACATACATTACATGTGTATAGAAAGTGATAATAGATATTAAAAAAGATACATTTCTGACAAAGCACCATAGTACAGAAGTAAGTTGACCTAATATATATAAGTAGATAACCTGTTAAAAAAGTAATATTTTTGTGTCAGTCCTTCAATCATAGTGTGAATATCAATACAACTACAAATGTTGATGTTATATTTAGGTTTTACATTTATTGAAGATATTAGAATGTTTGGTAATGGTTAAGCAAAGTCAAGATTGGAAGGGTGAAAGTCTAAGACAGGAGAAAGGAAGCTACAGTAATACTGGAGTGGAAGATGTGTGACTGAGTGGAAAGAAGGAAAAAAAGGAGAGAGGAAGTAAAATATAGGAGATAAGAGCAGCAGCTAAAACACCTCAAAACTGCAAGCAAAACACTGTGGATCAATGGGTAGATAATGAATACCACAGTTTATTCAAAAAAATAAAAGTTAAGTGCTTTTGTCATCCAAATGTCAGACTTCATCAGAACACAGAACATGAATACCCTACTCATATCAACCAGCTGGCAGCCAGCAGGAATTAGGAGTAAGGAGTGATACTTCCATTTTCAGAACCATTGAGTGGAGCTTCAGTATGCAATTCCAGTTCCCCAAGGTGTGCAGTATACTCAAATAACATGATGTATGGAGGAATCCATACTTCAGTAGATTCTACCAATTTACAAACTTCAGTGAGGGATTTTGATTTTATGAACTAGTTGGGTACAAATATTTCTTGGGTGAATACACATGAACCAACTGTGCTATCCTACCATGAGATGGTGGGTAAGTTTTAAGTTAATTTCTTAAGTGCCATACACTACAAATAGAGAATTCATATTTAAAGGAGCATATTAGAACAAAAAGAGCACCAAAGGGTTTGCATTTATTTAAATTTCTGAATAATGTAGCAATTTTCAGCAGGAGTTGATTGAATTATTTAATGGTTTCGGCATTGAACTTATGAGACTATTACTAACAACAACAATAGTGTTATGTGTTATTGGATGAGATTACGGATCTTAACAGTACCATTGTGCAAGATCTTATGCGTTCTATTGACAGTTCTAAGTATTTTAAAGTTTTTAAAGATATAGACTTTAAGTGGGAAGATTTGAAGAAGAGGAAAAGTGTCAAAATTACAAAGGAATTTTAATGAGTATTGTAACAACAAAGCTTACCCATTGCCTAATTGTAAGGATTTTGGTTGTGAGTCTGAATCCAATGTCAATGTGCACTTTAAAGTGCAGGATAACAATGTAGAATTGTCACCGAATAATACACTGAAGCCATCTCATTTAGACTTTCTTCCCGTGAGGTGGTCAGAATGTCTTGTTCAAAATTACATTCAGAAACCACAACCTGCTCAGTGGAACAGTTGGAATGCACAAGGGAGATTTCTGAGAGGGAGAGGAATGGGGAGAGCTTTGATGAGAGTGAGGAATTAAAAGACAAATTTGAACTGTGATTATTTGCCATGATGGTTTGATGGTCTTCTATAATAATTTTAAATTTTTAACTATAATGATTTAGAAATTGATGTTAAATATTTTGAGTTGTTTATGAAAGGATTTCAATTTATTCTTTCCAGGCATTTTGACATTGTAGGTTTACTACTGGACTTGAAGTTGTTTGTTAGAAAATTAAACCTGGGTAACTTTTTTATGGAAAAGATGTTAAAGTATCTGATATATCTTTAAAGAGAAAAAAATGTATTTAAACCACCCCACCACCCAGTTTTCCAAATATTTGAGGAACTGGTTCAAAGGGACATCAGGAAGTTACATAAATACAATTAAGTGAATGTTTCATAATTTGAAGGAGGAAGAAAAATCTTTATTGCAGTTCTTTTCAAATAGTCAGGTATATAGGGTTATGAAACCCAATAAGAGAGAGGGAGTCATAATCATGGAAACCACTGATTATGAAACATATATGTGCAGTATTTTGGGTAATGAAGAGAAATATACCATTGAGTCCAAGAATGAAACTAATATAGCTTATGCTAAAATTGATTTTATTCTGAATGATCTTTTTATGCAGGGTATTATTGATAAGCAAGTGTTTGAATTTTTGATGGTAGACCAGCCTCATATTTCAGTTATATTTTGGGATACCTAAGATCCACAAATTAATTGATAATCCACCATTAAAGCTGATTGTGGTGGCTAGAGGTTCAATTACACAATCCGTAGCTCAGAAATTGAAAACACTTTTGAACATTAGTTATATTTCAAAGGACTCATGAGAGCTGCTAAAGAATATTTAGTCCGAATTTTATCAGGATGACTTAATTGTTTTAAATATCAATATTGCAGACCTTTTTTTCTTGTATTCCCCAGTAGGGCTTGAATTGTTTACAGCAGTCATTTTGGAAAGTAAAGGTTTGACTAATTCAGACAGTTTGTTAATTCACGAATTTATAGAACTGATCTTAGACAATAATTTTATGTTTTTTAATGAGGAATTCTACAAGCAAACCAAAGGAGTAACAATGGGAGCTTGTTGCGCTCCTGTTTATACAAATTTAGTGCTGCATTATTGGGAAAAGAAATTCATCATGAATTCTATATATATAAAACTCTGATTGGCATTTTCATGCCTGATTCCTGGATGATATATACATTTTATGGTAGGGTACATTGGACAACCTAAAAAGCTTTTGCTTGAATATATCAATGGCACCACTACATTTTTGAACTTTACCTATTTATATTCAACTGAGAGCATCAATTATTTGTATTTTTATATAAGGGTAGAGCAAGTGGTAGATTTCATCTGAAGGTGAACAGGAAAAATACATTTTCCAATTCCTATCTACACTATTTGAGTCAACATCCCTCATCAAAAAAAGAGGTATTATCAAAGGAAACTTGATTAGGGCAGTCCATATGACATCTAATTATCAGGAATTTTTAAAAGAGATTAAATATATTAGACAGTTGTTTTTTTTAGAAAGAAGCTACTCTTTAGATCTCATAGTTTATTTTTATTTTATTTATTTAGTATTTGTTTACCGGGAAAGTCTGACTTGGAACAAAGCCAATTTTCAGCGAGGACCAGGGTGAAATGCTTTAGACACATGTCTTTGTAACGTGGGAGGAAACCAGAGTACCTGGAGAAACTCCACATGAACACAGGGAGGACATGTAGACTCCACACAGAACGCACTCCAGCCAAGAAATGAACTGGAGAACCTCTTGCTGTGAGGTGACAATGCTACTGCTGCACCACTCTGCCATCCATTAGTTAAGATAGAACAAGTGGTTTTTAAAGGATGGGATGGGAAGTTTGAGCATATTTTGGGGAAAGGTGCAGAAATTGTTGTTAATAGAATTAATTCTGATATTTCACCAAGTAAAACATTTGTGTACACATTCTATTCTAAATCTAAGTACATAGAAAATGTTAATAGGCATTGGGGTGCTTTGACTTGTTTCACGGTTATTAAAGATAGTATACCTGCTAAACCAAGCTTTATAAGAAGAATAAATACAAATTTTAAAGAAATTACAGAAAATACAGCAGAGAGAAATAAGTTAAAGATTAATAATAAGAAATTGTGTACTTAAAAATGTGGGGCCTGCAACCAATGTGAGTAATGAGGATCCAATTTATGTAGGGGCTAGGGATGTAGTAATTAAATCTACATGGTATTTTTATTGTAACAGCAAGGGGGTAATTTATTTGGCTCAGTGTTCAGGTTGCACTAATTTTATATAGATAAGACAGAAAGAATTTTAAAGAAATCTATTTATGTCTACATTTACAATGTAGAACATAGCAATGAGAATGATGCCCTGCATAAACATGTGAAGATATGGCAATAACAAGTTAAGATTTCTTGTGCTTGAACAGGTTCCTCAAAATGAGATTGGCATGGGAAGATCCTGGGAGAATAGGGTAGAATGAGAGTTAATTTGACAACTCATATTAGCTGTAAGAACACTCCAGGGCTGAACAATAATATATCGATTTCCAGCATTTTAAAAATACATGCAGCCAAGTTATAAGGTTCACATTCAACTTTATATATACTACTTTATATTATAGAATTAAACATTTTTAAGTTAATATGTATTTCATCTATACATTTTATTTATGTTTATATTTGTTGTTTAGGTTGCTGTTACATTTGTCATAAATACATACATATACATATATTTTTATTATTTATATTAATATAATATATTATGTACATTCATAATTGAATAGGGACTTGGAATAGGAGACCAGTTTTTATATGATTTATGTGGTTTAGGGTTGTATTAACTAATTAATTGTTTAAATGTGTAAATTACTACCATTTTTGATTGTGTTTTGGTTGTCATGTGATTTTTGGTAAGCATTTAAATATGAGTAGGGTATTCATGTTCTGTGTTCTGATGAAGTCTAACATTTGGATGATGAAAGTGCTTAACTTTTATTTATTTATTTTTTTTGAAAAAAAACTGTGCTATTTGTCATCTACCCGTCAACTCCACGGTATTTTGATAACAGGTTTGAGGTGTTTTACTTTTTTTTACTGCGAGTAGGTGGTAAGCAGTCATGAGGTAGAAGATACTGGAATGGGTGGAGTTTTGTAGGCCAGTTATTCATTTTGATTTGGTTGTAATGTGTTGAGTGGGTTACACATTGAAGTCAGGTACAATTGCGTATCCAGTTGGTGGAGCAGTAATTTTTAAGTGTGTATGCTTAACCTCCATTCTGTGGGTTTTTTGGTCTGCAGAAGGAATATTTGTTCATGCAAACATACCTGCCACTACCACAGAACTAGGAAAAAAAAAGTAAGCATGTAACTTGTTCAGTTTTATACCTGACCTGAGCTCCAGTGATAAGGGCTTAAGACTACAGTATCAGACACTGAAGAATCTGAGCAGTGATGACTTTCATCAATAGTTGCAATACAAATATATATATATATATATATATATATATATATATATATATATATATATACACACACACACACACACACACACACACACACACTAATCATATAGATACTGCTACAAGAAGTAATTGCATAACTCTATTTACCATCCCTTGGAGCATTCTTCTTATTCTGAAGTACTGTAATCTTCATGTAACATGGATGGGGGACACAGACCCCCCCTCCATTAGGGAACCCCAGGGGTTAAAACTCTATTGCAAAAACAATTTATGTTGAATCTACACCCATCAAAAAAGACATAAATAAACTTCTCACTTAGGACAGTGTGTTAGCCACCTCCACTATTCTAGTAATCTGTTTCATTTGTGCTTTTACTTATTTCTCTTACTTTATGTTAACTATTTATTTACCATATTTAATAATTGGCACTTCTATTTGCTTTTCTGCTTTCCTGAAAACTGTAAACATTCTCCTTTCATTTTATTTCCAGTTTACATATTCGTAGCAATATTCATACCAAAGCATACATATTCAAAATATTTTTTCAACCAAATCCAGAATAAGCCCTTAGATTAAGATCACCCACATATACCAAAGCAGCTGGCATTTTAAACCCCTTCCTTATTTTCCAACTCCAGGTCAAAGTTCTTTTTCTTTCATTGCTTTTATTTTTGTAAAGGGGCATAGAATATCCCCACTTTCTCTATTTTCCCATTTTAATTTCCATTCTAAAAAATAAACATAGGCCTCAGATGTGTTTCCTCATGCACGTTTTAGTAATTAAATACATTCCTTAAATTTGAAACTTACGATATAACACATTTAATCATACAGAGTTGAGTATATCTGCAGCAACATCTGTTAATAATTAATGATTAAAAAACACAAAAATGAATTAAAGTGTGTGAATCATGGGTATATAGCTGTCCAAGCACTCTCCCGGGAGCTGAACTTGGAAGACATCCTGTTGTATTGTCTCATTTGGCTGGGTGAAATAACAGCTCCATGATATGCTGTCATACAACAATATGAAAATGGTACAGTAACCCCTCCTGACCAAAATTTACACAGAGAAAGCAGCTTTGGTGCGCATTCAAAACAGAGGTACAAAAGAACTAAATGAGGCACCACTCACAATCCATATTTGACATTGCATCCTTATTCTGTCCTTGTCCTGTAAAGATGAATAATATTTGTCCTCTCAAGGGTCCATCATGCATCATGACTCAGAAAATGTGATATTTACTGCATGACAGATTTTACCTTTAAACTTGCTGATACAGCAGCTATGTTCAGATTTTATTACATCTTTCCTTTGCTGCAGGATATAAACTGCTTGTAAATTGTGGCCAGAGCTGTATTTTGGATTTTGCTATTCATTTAATGATCCCTTTACAATATACTCCCTTGTCCAATCAAGACTTCAGGGGATGTGCTTTCCACATGTCTGAGAAAGCAATTTTTAGTAAATTTTGTTTTGTATCCTGATCTGTGGTATGAGCTACCTTTCCAGATTAGGGTGTGTGAGATGAAGGCTTACTTTAGAGGTCCTTTCACCACCAATGCTAGATCTTTGTAAGTCACCTTGTGGCCAAATGTTTTCTAAAAGCCTGTGTACTGTTTTAAGTTTATACTGTTTGTTTATCCATATTTATCTATTTGTTGTCTAGCATATATTTATTTTATCTGTAAAGTGTTTGGGGCTTTAGATACTTCAGATAAAAGAAACTAAACAGAAATAACCAAACTGAGCTTACCATCTGTGTCTCCATATAATGAAGTATATAACTATCATTGCTTAATGCTATTTTTGCAAAATGAAGTACAAAACAAAATTTCTGATCAGAGCTGCAAAATGACAGTCACATTATTTAGGTGTAGTGTACACATGGTATTTTATACAGTTTAGCACAGGGGATTATGACAATTTCCTGCTGTTGAACTACAGCCTATTGTATTGGGTTTGATTCTATTATTCTCCATTTACAAACTTGTTGACAGTGAACAAGTTATATAACCAGAGAATGTTCTAAGGGTTTTTTTTTTGGAAAGAGGCACCTGTGCCTTGTGGGCTTATCTTTTGCCAAGTTCAGGGAGAAATTCATCAAGTAGTTCCTCACCTGCCTAGGCAGCAAGGTTCTTCTACATATTAGGAAGTAGAAAACACTAGAAACAGTCAAACATCAATTAGATGAGCAGAAGAAATTGCATAAATCCATCCCTGGACTCATTAACTATAAACTTCTAACTATGCCAGATGAAACATCATCACAACACAATCCTCCCTGTTTTTTCTCTGCTTTTCCTTCCCTCCCTATTTTCAAATTCTCCCAATTTTAATCCCCTATA
The DNA here is from genome assembly GCF_019279795.1 of Protopterus annectens. Taxonomy (NCBI): domain Eukaryota; kingdom Metazoa; phylum Chordata; order Ceratodontiformes; family Protopteridae; genus Protopterus; species Protopterus annectens. Next base: position 334,220,767 of record NC_056738.1, on the reverse strand, counting down.
GTATAATCCAAGAAGAAGATATTCTGCCTATATCTCCCCAAATAACTCCAACCCTATCATTTTCTTCTGAACTATTAGCTCACCTTCAAAGATTCTTCCTCATATATGGGTCTACTAGTTAAGCCTGCATTGGCTTTATATATAAACCTATGAGTCTGTAGAACTGATGATGTTTTGGGTATTTAAATTACTATAAAAACGAGCAGCTGGGTTTTGGCATTTCACAAGGACAAGCCAAGGACTATGTTAATTCTGAGACGTGAGCATGCCCACTGAATTTAAAAAATGGAGGGATGGGGTTGTTCTGGGAAAATTAGGTAGACTGCAGAGAGTAGATTAGAGAAGAGATTTGGTTTTCTTTTTAAGTTTAGCAAAAATGGAAGACAGTTGTTGAGGGGTAGTTATTCTGGTCTTGCTTTCCTTTAGATACTGGGATGGTCTGGACCCATAATATCTTTCTAATATGTTGGGTTCACATAGAGTGAATGTGGCAAATGTCAATGAATTACCTGGAAAGATTTTGAGCTTTGAAGATGGAGTCAGGTTTGTTATTGCTACTGTTGCTTTATAACCGGCAATCAACGGTTCAATATCTGTTGTTAGACATTGCAATCCCTGCTGAATTTGAACTATAGAATCAGCATTGATAGTGCCTTTTTACTAATTTCATAATTATTTTTATGTTACAATTTTTATCATTTAGGCATACTTTTTGACCTAAGTTTTGTTTTCAATTTATTATCATTGTGTGAATTGTATTATATATGGCCATTTATTGATGGTGTTTCTATGGATTTTTACTTAAAGAAAATACAGAAACTATATTTACAAAATAATGCACATTTTCATATGCCTAAACAGATGTCTCTGTTATGCAGTTGTTGTTTTAATGTTATATGCTCCTGTTACCCAGTTATGCATACATATGCACACACAGACACAAACATACACACAGACATTGCTGTGCGTGTGTGTGTGTGTGTGTGTGTGTATAATATATATATATATATATATATATATATATATATATATATATATATATATACAGTTCCCCTTCAATATCGAATTACTGAATGCTCGAAATTATAAAGTCGAACCAACAAAAATCCCGAAACCCACAAGCACAAAAACAAAAAACCCAAACATACAGAACACATACACCACACAATACGCACACTATACAACCCACATAATATAAACTACAAGCCCTACACTACATGTATACAGGGGGCAAGCCCCCCCCTACTTAAATATTCTAACTCCGAGACCGCACTAATACACACACAAAAAAAGACACCACACAGACATTTTAAACTGCCCCGCACAAACACAAACACATCACACATACATAGACACATCCAAGACTCACACTCCCATCTCCCTACCCTAACCCACATGCACAACTTACAAAACACACACATACACTCACTTACCTTTACTTCCATAAAACATCCCAACTCACACACTTCCCGTCCCGTAGCTGACATGCATAAGCGCAAATTCGAGATATTTGAATTTGCACTTCTGCATTTTCAATTTTACAGTCTCGAGTTACTGAATTTCGAGCATTCAGTAATTCAGGATTGTGAAGGGGAACCATATACACACACACACACACACACACACACACACACACACACATATATATATATATATATATATATATATATATACATACATACATACACACACAGTGTTTTTTTGTAAAGTGGTGGTAAGCGTACTTTGTGCTTGGGTCAAACCCCCACCCCCCCAAAAAATACTACTTTTTTCTCCAAATCCTCTTTCATGAAAAAATAAATAAATAAAAATCTTCTCTCTTAATAATACAACAAGCAAAGTCACATCTCACAGCAAATCATTAAGGATGAGTGTGGATAATAATCTTAAAATTTACCTGCATTATCCTTGAGTTAATATGATTGTTCATTTGTGCTGTTTTTGAAGGGGTGTGCCAATGACCTCTCGCATTTCCCACTTTGATTACATACACAGTGTACTTAGTCTACAAAGTTAACAAAAGTACCATGCTGTTTGCAATTTGTAAAATCATTGGCCATAAATCACAGGAGATGCAACCTTTATGACATTTTGCATATGCATACAATACAGACAAAAATAATAATGAAGTGACCTAGGAAATGAAAGGTAGGAAGATTAAGACAAGCTTTTGAGGTGAAGGACATTTTAGATGCAGTAAGTTTAGGTACAAACCTTGCAGATGTACTACATGTAATCAGTGGTATAAGAGGTTAATTAGGCTAAGAAGTAAAAAAATATATAATGTCCTGCATCCTCCTCCCCCGCCACAGCAGACCCCTGCCCAGCCATTCTAGTGTTCCGTTACTTGGCTATTTCTCCTCAGTTACTATAAACACAGTTCAAACCTATCAGTGTGCATACTTATTTACTTCTACAATGATTACAGATATTGAAATAAAATAACACAAACACTGATAACTATTTGTTAAACAATACAGTCTCACAACGAAAACAGACTTAACATGAACAGTAAACTTCTCTGCCATTGAAGCTAACAGTCATTGAAATGGCATTAATACTGGGTCTATATCAGAAGATCAAAGTTTCAAAACTTCAAATCTGATATGCCTGACACAATATGATCGAAGTCTTGAAACTTCGAATCTTTTAACGAAGATTTCCGTACAGCACGGAAAGGGAAGATTTCCCTTTTCTGCACTGTAGTGCGATCTCGGATTTGGTATATTTAATAGCAGGGGGTGTGGGGGGTGCAGGGGGGCTTGCCTCCCTGCTTAGAGCATTTAAATGGTTTGTTTTTGTAAGCTGTTGTGTTTTATTACATTTTTGATGTTTCAAGACTTCGATTATATGATGTCGACCATATCAGATTCAAAGTTTTGAAACTTTGATAATGTAATATAGACCCTTAATACCCACATTCAAAGAAAATGCATCTGGCCAGTGGAGGATTACATTTACATTTGGGTTGTTTTCAATCTATAGGCTCCTTGCACACATTTTTGGTGCCATGCATATATGCATGTATTCTTTCATTCATCTTTCTGATTGTATTAAATTATATTCCTTGTATAATACAGCACCACTTGTTAGAATGTGTTTTAGATTTGTGGTTTTGAACATTTTTTCCAGTAAGCAATGAAATAAAATGTATGAACCAATAATGACAAAACTACTCATTTCAGAAAATTTCAACCATAAAAGGCCAATCAGACATATGGGAATGAGGTGCCTGGGTGCCATAGTCCTAGGTGATCTAAAACAGAACAGAAGGATAATACACATAAGTATCACATGACTTAAAAATTCCTTTTTCCAGATAAAACAGAAAAGGTAGCACCCAGTGAAGAACCATAAAACAGTCGAGATATCTGAAATATGAACAACAGGAATTTTGTGGTTGTAACATATTACATTCACACACAAAGCAAGGCTGGATGCAAAAAAAAATGAAATTAACAATAGCAACATATCCTTGTTTGTGCCAAAGCAGAAATGCAGCTTTGCTCCTCCACACCCAAAAGAACAGGCAAATGACATATTTTGCTAACAAACCATCAGTGAAATGCTAAAAGTGCTATGAAATGAACTGCCCCTGAAACATGTCTACAGATTTAACACAGAACATTCCATTTTAAGCTATTGCCAATCATGTATACCTTTGAAATGCCCTGACAAACATGCCCATGCCATCAGCACACTTCTAAGTAATGCATACAGATAAAAGTAGCATTTGCAAATTAATACATATATAATATTAAACAGAATTTTCCTAATGATATTTCAGCATATGCAGTATATAGCCGAATAATGCCTTATCAAGTTCAGTAGTCTTCTTTGCAGAGATACCACAAAGTAATAGCCTCTTCTGTGTTCTCCACATAAACAAGTTTCCTCACCTTCAGGTTCCCTAGCTACATGGTTGCCTTTTTATGGTGTATATTCAGGGCTGTGAGCAGGTGACAGTGAAGATGCAAATGAGGTGAGCTCAATAGAACTGCTGAATCCCAAATACTTAGCTCTGTGTATCAAATATAAACATAGTGCAGGCACTCCCTCAGTGTTTGTTGCTAATGGATTGCAACTCTGAATGATTACTGGTAGGGAGTAGGAAAACACAATAGCAATGCAGATGGCCATACCTCTAGTGGGTGTGTTAGGTTAGACTTATAAAGTGTAGAAGTAATTTTATCAGGGTTGGAAATGTAAGTGGCACACAATTCACAGGTTCTGTTCATTAACATCAACCTCCCCTTCATTTGTTGACAACAATGTATTATTACCATTTAATATCCTCACACATTTTAAGGACAATGATATAGAATGTCTTACAGACTGCATGTCTGACATTACTTGTCAGCTAAGACAAGAATGAGCAACAAACACAGAGATATAAGACAGAGCTGCATTTTTTCAAGCAGTAATCATAAATGGTTGTGTGATCACTCAGTGCACTACATCCCAAATTAATACATATACAAATAACTGTTTTGTGGTTTCTTAGCACTGTGGCTGATGTTGCAGTTGGTTGTCTGCAGAATGATTTGAGTTCCTTGCTGCAAAGATGTTTGTACGGCAAAACAGGATAAGGCACCCTTACTGTGTTCTGAAGGTTCATTGGAGTGAGAGTTCAAATCCAGACATATGTAGAAATATCACCCCAACCCTTATCTCTTTTTTATTTTCTATTATGTGTCATCAAAATGTCTTCATGTCATCCATCTGTACCAAATCACTAAATGCTTCACAGCACAGTGAGGTAGGCCAGCTCCAATGGATCAGTCTGCCCTCACTCCATTGGCTCCAGCACCAATGCTCCGTACATCTGGGACCCAACCTGGCAACACTGCCTCTGCTGATCCTGTACTACCTGTCTCTTCAGGTAATACTGTCCTGGCAGCTGGTGCTGTGGTACTCTCTGGGAGCAGTGGCAGAGGTGGAGATTTCATCACCCACCAGGACATGCCAGGGTTAGTGCATGCATTGCACCATTGGTGTATGCCTACACTGGATGGAAAGGCTACTCTCCCTCATGGCATGTAGGATGAGAAGACATCCGGCACTCATCACCATTGGAGTAAGGGGACAGTAATAATAGTCCAGTGGGTGAGGACTAGATTCTCACTGTCTCATGTTTGATGGGCATGAGCCTGTGCTGCCCCCTCCCTCATGACCAATCATGGTGCCCCCTAACCTTTTGTGTCCCTCACTGTCCCTGTCTGTTGTCTTGTTTGTCTTGTTTGCTTGCATTTCCTTCCTCACCTACCCAACTTACCTGATCCAAAAATACCTATGGCCCTTACCCAGCATTCCACTCTTACTGAATTAAAAAAATGGGCATCTGTCCCACAAAAAATATTGTCCCATACATAGCTCTCCATTTCACAAACATGTCTTTTTGACATGCTTGATTTGGTCCAGTTGGCTATACAACATGATTACATTGTTGTCACCCATCTTTCTGAAGGTGACAGTCCAAAATATAGCTAATATTCTGCACATATTTTCAGTTTTCATTGTTAAAGAAATGGATTGCTATGGTTCTTTCCTCCCTTCCTCCTGTACATTCCTAAATTGCTTTCCCTTTGTTCTTCCTCTTACTTGCCCCATATTTTACCATTTTCCTATCTACCCCATTTTAACACCTATAATCTAGTCAAAAACACAACACACATAAGTACATGCATGCATCCTTTCATTTTTTGGCATCCATGTTTGTAAGGAGTTTGGCATCATGCACCAATGGCAAGCAATGGTGAGTGACCATACAATGCTGTGGTTACCCCCTTGCAATGCCACTTAACCCCGCTGACTTATGGCAACACACAGCAACACATATACTATTAAGAATTAATGTAATTGCACTATCACTGTTTATTTAAAAGTATTAGCTACACTTCAGTTTGAACCCAGTATCATCTGGGGTCACAAAGAAATGTGTCAATGCATTTACACCTGCTGCCAGAGTCAGCTAAGTAGCAGGTGTGTTTCATACACTTAATACTAATGCTTAGAATTTTAGCAATGAGCCCCATGTTTGTGCACTGCTTAACTATGTGCAAACAGGGAACATAATGGAAATGTGTATCTTGCTTGCACAAACACTTTGCCAACTTTCTTACAAAGCTGCTGTTCACCAATGTGCTATACAAAGTCACTATTAGCATATATTAATGCTGTTTACTGTCCATTTACTCTTTGGCCATGAAACTGCATGTAGAAACAAAACAAACTGAAGGCCCTATCTAACAATATGTCACATATTTACAGTGCAGCCATGTGTTGCCTCCCCTATGCACTGCAACCCTGGTATCTCACTACTTGTTTACAAATATATCAACTACACTATATAAGCTAATAACAAATGTTGTGTGATATGCAATGCACATCAGTCTGGTAATATGATGAACTAGAACTACAGTCACAGCTGACCATGCCTACACAGCCATCAGCTAACCCTGGGAACTATCAGCCTAACCAGCCTTATCTGCAATGTTATGGAAATAATTATCATGGGCCTTATCCATGAAGACATAGGTGACCTTCAAAACTCTTGACCCAACCCAGTTTGATTTTGTCAAGGGTAGATATTGCTTATTAAGCCTAGTGGATGCCTTTGAGAATGTCACCAAAGCCCTGGATGAGGGAAAGCAGTACATACTGCCTATCTTTATTTAGCCAAGGCCTTTGAACAATTCCCCTTTCGGGTATCATAGAGAAACTCTCCCATCTGGGAATTAACTCATACATTACAAGATGGGTAGCCAACTGGCTCACTGACAGAACCATACTGTCAAAATTGGGGAATCTACCTCCAGTTACCAGGTGTGTGTGTGTGTGTGTGTGTGTGTGTGTGTGTGTGTGTGTGTGTTTGTCTAACTAGCCAGAAGAGCATAAGTGTGTATCTCCCAGTTACCACTCCAATCACATGGCACATGGCTTGTCAGCAGTTTAACACTTGCACATGCTTATGCATCCATTTCATGCAGACCTCCCAACATCTTGTCTCCAAAATCCACTGCTGATATCCACTATAAGTTGTCTTGCAGCCTTGTAAAAGTCAGACTTGTGCCATGGTGCTTGAGTAAAGTACTGAGCTCTGTAGTTTGTGTACTTAGATAGGTAAGGGGTATTGTTGTCACTGCAGTCAAGTGTGTGTGTGTGTGTGTATGTGTGTGTGTGTGTGTGTGTGTGTGTGTGTGTGTGTGTGTGTGTGTGTGTGTGTGTGTGTGTGTGCGCGTGTGTGTGTGCCGATCTAGCTAGGGAAACATAAATGTGTATCCTACATTTATCACTCCAGTTCCATAGATTGATAGCATTTAACACATGCACATGCCTGCATATCCATTTCAAATAGGCCTCCCAACATCCATGGCTGATGCCTGCTATAAGTCATCCAGCAGCCTTCTGAAAGTCAGACATGTGTAATGGTGCCTGTGTAAAGTACTGAGTTCTGTTGTCTGTGTACATAGATAGGTAGGGGTCTATTCCCACTGCAGTCAACTGGTGTGTGTGTGTGTGCTTGTGCACTTGCTTATCATTACAGGGAGACTTTTACACCAACATGTGGGTCACTTTTATTACCATATTCTCCTCACCGGACACTGCTGAAATCATCAGCTATATCTGATTTGTGGATGTGCACTATTCCCACCAGTGCAGGGTCAGTGACTGGCCTGGAGGCCAGGCAGAAGTCACCTCATCCTATATGATACAGATTACAGTGACATGGTTTTCAGTCTATCCACATACATTATGACATGGATTATAGGCCCTGTGTTTTCTTGGTGCTTATTTTCAGCTGCTACGTGTTTGGTGAGGTACATGTGATAGAGAGGACTATACTTTATTATGGTTCTGATGAGGTTCGAGTACAGTGCTGTAATATAATCCTCAGATCTGAATGCAATGGCATGACTTATGATGTGCACAACATTGGCTTAATACCACTGTGGACACTTGGTGGTCAAAGTTCAGATTGCTACCTATGTCTGTTCCCGTGTCTTGCATCACTGGGTTTCAGCACAGCAGGACTGTTGTCAATGCTGCAATTAGCAGGGAATTCCACTTTGCAGAAGGACAAAATAAAGACACATTTTTTACAGTTATTTGTAGATTGTGTGGCTTTGCCACCAGTCATTTGCCTGTGTTAGCTGCTCCTGTAGTATGGTGGACTCAGTGATTGTACCCAGTATGCAAGAATCAGCAAACACGGTAAGCCAAAAGCCATATACCTTAGCCTGAACTGTTGAGAAATTGATTCCAAACAGTAAAGGGCCAACCACAGACACCTGGAGTACATCAATGGTGACAGCTCTACTGGTACAGGTTGATTCACCAACTTTCACAGTATATGCTTTGTTGGTGAGCCAAATGTCTACCCAGCTAGTGATGTAATGGTTTAGCCCTAATGGGGAGAGTTTCTCAATGATACCTGTGTGGGGGATTGTGTTGAAACCCCTGGGACAGATCAGCATAGGCAGCATGCATAGTCATTCCTTCATCCAGGCCTATCACACAGAATACATGGGCTGTGACAACATCACAGATCACCTATAACATGACTCAGCACATACACCTTCCTGACTTGGTTGAATGCACACTTCAAAACACCCAAAAACACAGACTATGTTCCTGTAGAAGGGTGTACATCAATGTGCATCCATCTGAGTGTGGGGGGAGGGGGGGACAGCAACTGATGCATGCATGTACAGATGCATCCAGACTCTCCTCATCTATGAGGTAGACTAATATGTCATCATGGGCCTTTTCTAAACTGGACACTAGTAATATCCTGGCTGTGTGCAACAGACCTGTGTGAGTTGTTAATGCTACATCATGTCTGTTATATCTGTTAGATGTCATCAAAGAGGTTATTGAGAGCATACATGACAACAACACTATCATCTTTTTGAACTTGACAAGCCCAAGGCATTTGACACAAATCCGCATTGAGGTATTCACTCAACACTGTCAGATGTGGCCATAAATACCTATATCACAAAGTGAGGAGACCACTGTATCACACATGTGGCATCTAAATATGTTGAAATATGTGAAGTGACCTATATCTCAGGTTCATTGATCAGGTCCGTACATCAGGGCTGTCTACTAGGCCCTTTCCTGTCCATTATTTAAGTCACAGATGTCACAAATGACATACACATCCTGTGCCCAAACAGTTGTTTGAAGGACTACAGCTTCTGGGCAATTATTAACTCCAGCTGTGATACTGGTATAATACAGACAGTATCAACACACACCAAGATAGCTACCACTGCCATGACAACACCTGGAATGAAGCAAAGGCATGGGGGGATTTGTTACATCAGGAAAACAAACACACAACCCAGGGATAATGTAGACATCACACTCTACAACAGACCAATAGGTATGTGACCTGTGTCCTGTAGATAGCATGTGGAACATCCACCAGCATGTAGCCACAGTGCTAATTACTCCCTTGAATGTAACACAACTACTGAGTATATGAAGGACGTCCACATCACAGGCCATAATACCTCCATAGTTCACAGCCTTCATCACACCAATAACTGAGTACAATGCACCTTTCTTCATGTACCTCCTTACACATTTTCCAGTGATGTGTAACTGAAGTGTACCACCTTTGCCACAGTGACTTGTCACACATCTTATTGGCCATACCTAGTTATTCTTTTTGTGGTGTAAGCATTACTGTCTCATGGTGCAGAACCCCCATCAAGTTGTTACACCAGATGCATGTGTGACACCTGTTCCTGCGATGCACACAGTACATACATAGCTGGTTGACAACATTGATGGGGCATGGGTAACACTCGTGACAGTGTAGATTGTGCTCTCTCTCTCTCTCTCTCTATATATATATATATATATATATATATATATATATATATATGCGCCATGTACACCAGTCAACTAGCCTGTATTGATCATAATGCCACATACAGGTATATCAGTGCCCCTCCTAACACCTGCAGCAGATGTTACAGTTTCAGGACAGTGTGCATGATTACCCTCATAGAGTGCAGACATGTCATAATAGTTGTGCAAGTGTGTTTGTGCAGAACCATCTCTGATCACTCTAAATCACATATGTTATGTCAGAGACATGGGATTACTGGTGTTGGTATTCTGATATTGTTCATGATTGTACATGCTTCTTTTACTGTTCTCCATGAGCCTTTATGTGAGTCTCACTTACTGGAGACCTCTGCTGAAATTACACTCATATTCAGGCAAACCAGTTTGCAAAGCTTCACAATATGCACCCTACCCGAATCCCGAATTGTATATAACATTCCTGATAGATGTCCTCTGCATTGTTCATGCAAGGATGCTTATTTCACACAGACATGTTCACCATTATTTCACCTTGTGGGACAATCATATAATATACATTTTCACTGTGCAGTCCTTACTGTACCATATTGATATGTGATTGGTGTTGCGGCTAGAACTGTCTTCCATTGACATGCCCTCATCTGCTGTATATTAGGTTGTTTCACCTGTCCGGTGTTCATTCCTACAGTTCATCTGTGTGTCCCTGTCCAATACACACACTTCTCGTGAGTGTTTATTTTACATGGCAGTCCACGTATCCTTACAGATCATTTACACAACTTCTGTATAGAATGCCTGGAATGGGGTTTCACAATACTCATCACTGTATACACTGTGCTGTACTGTGTTGGACAATATGTATAACTATACGTTAAGCCCTGGTAATCATAGTGGCATTCCGCACAATCCTGTTAACCTACTATGCTCTGAGTTAAACAGGTTTGCTATCTGTGTTGCTTTCCATGGTTTCTGGGCCATCAACACTGTTGACGCCCACAATACCATGCTTATTTACATTTAAATGCTGTGCGTGGCATGAATATGTAATTAGTGCTGTTGCTCACCATGCATCACCATACACACATGTAAACTCCTTGTAGGATTCACGCAAAGACTACACAGAGTTTACTGAATCCCAGGGCATATGTAATCACAGAAATGAAAATCTGAGAATTATGTTTCATTCATCAGCTAAAAAATATGCTTCTTTATCCACACAGAACTCATATACATTCATGTCATGATATAAGATAGAAAGGCTTGCATTTGAAATGTAGCATGCCTTAATCTTTAATCTGAGAAGATAAAAATGATGATACAATGTTAAACACATCAGGTCACTGCCAACTTCACAGCTGTGTGGTATTGCCTTTTTACCTTTGGTTTTGATGTTTGACAGTTTGCTATACACAGTCAAGTTAAATTTACATGTTGAAAAAAAATATTACATAGAGCTAGTCAAAGACTTGAACTCAGCAAGCCATTTGATTTGCATACCTGAGTGTCTACTGGTTTGCACTGCTATGAAATACAAATGAGAATTAATAGAATAACTTCATTTTCTGCTAGAGCATCAGTGGCATCAGTATGCAAATGTGAAGTTCGTACAAGTGCAGAGCATGCAAAATACTCTGATCAGTTGAGATGCACATACAGTTTTCTGATGTTTTTGAAGGAAAATGTCCTTAGGTCAGTCAAATGCACATAAACCTGCAGATAACAATGTCCCTTCTCGCCTGGGAATTCTGCTGTTCAAAGGAATTCTCTGAATTCCCTTGGCTAATCAACGGTACGAAGGAAATGCTATAGAATCCTGAAAACTTATGTTGCTCTGGAGAAACTCTGCTATAAACCATTTAGAAAGTAAAATATAAAACCATTCATTTATTCTGTGGGCTTGCCAGCACTGTTTCTGCACTAATAAATATAATAAAAATAGTTTATATTCTAGATTGACAATGTTGCACTTTACAGCTCTTAGTTGATAGTTTATCCTTAATATGACTATGTTTGTTTTTGGCATACCTTGGGGCACAGTAATTAGAATTTTAATTCTGCTTTTCACGATTGCATAACCTGAATTCCAATTCTAGTATTCCTTACTCTTATCCTTCAACCTACATACCTCATGGAAATCTGCCATGAAATATTTCTTTCCTAAAAAGGTATACTCCACTTACCTTTCATGTCTTCCTCATTACACTGCTATTAATTTTTTAGAGGATCTTTGTCCGTCTGCTAATCTCAGTCCTAAACTTGATTTCATGCTTTGCCATGAGTATTCTACATGATTTAATAACAGCATTGTTTTCTGTCCTGTTCATTCAGTAGAACACATACACACACTCATACACAAACACACACTTTATCTTACACACATACATATGCACGCACAAACATGTACGCACAGAAACACCCACATCACACCACACCCCACATTCACACTGTCCTACACACACACACACACACACACACACACACACACACACACACACACACACACACACACACACACACACACACACACACACACACAGAGATATCACCCCACACCTCACATTCACACCGTCTTACACACACACACACACACACACACACACACACACACACACACACACACACACACACACACACACACACACACACACACACACACACACACACACACACACACACACACACACACACACGCACACAAAAAAAAAAAAAAAACACATGCTATCTTGCAGACACACACACACACTTTTTTTGCCTTTTGTAAATAATAATAACTTTTCAGTTCTCAGTTCTGGATGTCAGTGTGCATTGCTTTTTTAAATATTAATATAGCCTGTCTATACGTTGCATGTCAATAGTCATGATTGTGCTCGCTTACAAACTTTTCATCAATGTGCTTTTAGTAGTTACCAAAAGCTTAAATAAAATTGGCTTATTTGGGTCTTGGATACGGAAACATATTCTAGTGCTGACATGGAAGTAGTGGCAGAAATTAATTCTTTATAGGTTCATAGGAAAGTACCAGGCTAACTGTCCTTGTGGGTCATTTTAAGCCTAGCCAGTTTCCCTTTTTGTAATTGAATTAATCTATCCCATTTGGTTAGAGATTGACTTTAACCATCCCATGGTTGATAATAATAAATTACCAAATTACCCCTAATGAGAATAAACTGGGATCATATATAATTTGAGAGGATCATGCATGGGATAAACCATTTAAGAGCTGCCTCTGTCCATTAGTAGTACAGGGGGCTATCCTGGGGTAATTTTTCTGTTTCCCAGGTATAGATCCAAGTTGCACTTGAATATGGACAGGGATATAGTTATGCATAATAAGAACTGGTTGCATAATTTTTCAGGATGGTCAAAGGTCAGGATTCGGACTATTATTATAAACAGTGTTAGAATTTAACTTTTCTTTATTCAGTGGTCAAGGTCTTTTAAGGATACAGTCATGTTTCCGTGCAAAGCCTGCATGTGCTAATTTTTTTCCTGTCTCTTTGGGAATATTAATGGATCTATTCAAGCAAGACATTTGTTATAAGTGATTTATAGATAAATGTTTCTATTTTGATGAGGTAGATGGATGAAGTGAACATATTCTAAAGCCTCATGAAGAGTAATGATAGGTGCTATCATTTACTATTAGTAGAGTCAGTGTTTCCTATTTTGTGTGTTACAGTTTATCACAATAATTATAGATATTTTGTATGTCTTTATAGGAGAACTTTGGAAAAACAGACTATTACATTATAGAAGTATGCATCCTTTGGATGTTAAAAGAAATTAGCCTAAGATACAGTTACTGAGAGTGCATAGAAACACCTCAGGGAAGGGTACATTTTTTAAGACTTGCTGGGGAGAGGTTACAAAGTTTTCAAGATAGGCATTTTCATAAGGATTTGTTAGATGAAGCTTTTAATTAGGTAGATTATTTAAGTTGCATTGGATATGATAAAGTAAGAAAAAAGAGAATTATAAGTTCATATGTGTTTACTAAGCTAACGACCACAAGGGCCTTTTTAAGCTTAGCCATGCATCCCAAATCTTTGACAAGTTCTGATACCACTGATAAGTGTAAGCATGGGCCTGGGAGATGAACCATTTACAGGTTGCCTGTGTCCATTACATTCTGGCCAAACCAGGGATAAATTTACGGTTTCCCATCCAATTGTCCAAGTTGCACCTGGATTGGGTTAGAGAGGAACTTTGCTTCACATGGATGAGGAGCCTATTCCATAAACAGGGTAGTCTTTGGGATATATAACTATCTCTACAGCAGGTCCTATTTATATCACAGAAAAGGTTTAAGTCTTTAGAACAGGTAATTCTGGTGCTGTTGTTTTGTGGATATGGAGGAGGTCCATCAGAGTGGGGTCTGACAATGCCCTGTATGCCAGGCATAGATCTCCCCTCAAAAAGCCTGTAGGAGACAAAATACAGGGATAGAGCCTTGAGGCGGTCTGCATAGGAGATATTAATGATAGGTCTGATGAATGCCGAATACAGTGGAACAATGACTTCCTTGGACTTAGATGCCATACCTTTGTTTATAAGTTGCACAACATAGAATGATTTCCTCACCACTGTAAACACATGATGATCAAAGGCTAGATTACTTTCTATGTGTATCTCTAAGTCCCTGACTACTTGGTCAACTCTAAGGGGTGTGTTGTCAAAAGCATTGGCTTTGTTGTGACATGTTTTACAAAGTATTGTGGTTAATCATACATTATTCAACATTCTTAGTAATATTGGGAAGTGCTGACTTCTGACAAATAACAGCAGTGGTAGGCATGAACTAGTGATCGTTTTTAGATGAGGTACTAGTGTTGGTAATAAGCTGAATACATTTAGAAATGATGAATATTAGTGTTGGCAATAAGCTGAATACATTTAGAAATGACTATAAGATGCTGGGCACTTTTTATTGCACTAATTGCAGTAGTTTTAAGTTTGTCTTTAATAAGACAAAATACTTTATTCATCCAAATACAGAAAAAACATTTCAATTTCAATTGTGTTCCAGTAAAATGTGGCACACCTTGCAAAATGTGGAGCAGCACTTTTTATGTGGGCAAGAAAGAATGTCTTCTTAACAGACATTTCTGACAACATTGCAAAGAAATAAGACGCTGTAATTCTAATAAAGCAGTTTATAGACATATCAATGTTTGTTGTTTGAGCTATTATTTTAAGTCTATGGCTATTAATTTGTTAAAAGAATGCTGGAGATGTTTCCAGAAAGACAATGTTAGAATATTATTATTATAATACGTCCCCCGTGTACATTAATTGTTTTCAACTATTCCTGTTTAAAAATGATGCATTTAGTTAATTAATTGTTGCCATTGAGTTTTAACATGTGACATTTACTTTTTGAATTTAAAGGATTCTTTTATATGAATGTTTTAATTGCCCTAATGAAAAAACTATGAAATGTGTTTGTTAGTTTTAATAAAGTCATATTTATTAGTTGCTGTTTGTTATCATTGTTTTTATTTGGGCTGGGACATTTAATTATTTTCAGTCTATGACATTTTGTGCCTGAAATAATATGGAAACAAATCAGTGAATTATCAGTAAGGAAAAAGTCAAATATCAAACATGATGAAGAATGTTGCTGACTGAAATTAATTAGGAGTTTCAGGCTGTAACATCTGCACAAGTGGTAAGAAATTACTAATGCTGGTATTGGACGTATGTTTTCAACAGGTTACAGCTACCATCTCTCCTTGTTTCAAAGGTTTTAATTCATTCATTGTGATAGAACTTCCAGAAACAAATAGCACATAGCTGGAAAGGTCTGATTTCCTTAAGGTATTATGTAAACTTTGTGATTCTAAGCAAGCCAATTAACTAGACAACCTAGGTTGCCCCCAAAAAAGAACTTGTGCATACTCTTTTCTCATTTATCAAATAAATAAAATAAAAATAAATATCTCCTAACTAGTCTCCAAATGTGACTATGAAAGATATTGATAAATTTATATATTTCTACTATTCTGGAGTGAGTTTCTCTACAAATATCTGTAGCAAACATTTTGCCATAAAGCCCACAGTATTTGTAAAACATTATCATGGGGGATTCATTTCACACATTGTTTTGTAGCACTACTGGGCGGCCACGGTGGTGCAGTGGTTAGCATTGTTGCCTCACAGCAAGAGGTTCTCCGGTTCAATCCTCAGCTGGGGTGCCTTCTGTGCAGAGTCTGCATGTCTTCCCTGTGGTCACATGGGTTTCCTCTGAGTGCTCTGGTTTCCTCCCACATCCCAAAGACATGCTGTAGTGGATTGGACACTCTAAATTGTCCCTAGATGTTCATGTGTGTGTGTGCTTTCCATAGAAGGTTGGGCGCCGGGCTGGCAACTTGACACCGTAAAACACTCTACCGCCAATCATGAGCAGACAGGTGATCCACTGTGGTGACTCCTAAAAGGGAAAAACCGAAAGAAGAAGAAGTTATGTAGCACTGCTGATGGTATATGGGGATTTCAGAAACAACATAAATAAGTCAACTGTCTGAATAAGCCTATATTGAGGTAAATAACATGCTTAAATATTACATAATGTGCCCCTTTCGCTGATGATACTCTTTAGAATGAGGCTATAGAAAATAGGGCTGTAACAAGGCTCATTCATAACCAGTGTTTTTTGGGGCTCACTATAGAAACTCCTTTATATCTGGCTTAACAGAAAGTTGTATTATTGCAGTCATTCATCGCCAGAAGCACAGCAGTGTACAGAACTATTTGTGTATCTGCTGACATTTTGACATAATTGCATATGTTTTGCTCAAGGCAACATCTTTCAGCTCACTTCACAAAACTTTGGTTGTTATAGGTCAATTTTTATTGAATAAATGCATTGTAAGCATCTTGTATGCTTATGCTTAGATATATCATTTCTGACATAGCAACAGTTTATTACAACTCAGGTTCCATCTCATGGTATTTTTATTTTGTATTAATTAACAGCTGCAGGCCACCATTCATAATACTGATTTTCTGATATGATGCATGATACTGATGTGTCAGTAAACATATACAACATTGACAATTATGTGGTGAGAAATATTTTTCAGTATATGTGCAGTTTTTTTGTGCTAACATGCTTCTGACTGTAGAGAATGCATTTTTTTCCAAAGTAAGCTACAAACCCTGCATCAGTACAGAAAGCCATGAAGTAAAATTTAAAAGGATACAAGATAGATTTGTTTCATTCATTTTGATTCTTAAACAGTCTTAATGAGCCAAAAGCCCCTTTTCCAAAAAAAAAATAATTTTGCATTTGTAGTAGCAGTGGGTAACATTAGATGCTTACATGTGAAGAGGTACTTAGCTGGTAGACAATTCAATTTTATGCAGTAATTTTATGCATAGAGGACACTAATCATTTTCAATATATCAAAGAATGTACTGCACCAGTTACATGGCCAGCCAGCAGAGACATAATAGAAAGTAGTGGAAATATATATAATGGACCTCACGCAAATTAACCCTCATTCTGACAAAAATAAATAAGTGAAGTGAAGGAGTAGTGAATGATGGGTGAACAGAGATCTAGAGCGAACGACACCAGTGTAACCTCTGTTAGGTTGTATCAGGCCTGCAAGCACTCTGAGATGGATTAAACAGTAGGTCACTGGAAAACTGTACCTGCAAGTTTTCTACAATTATAATCTTGATCTGAACACAAAATCCACAAGTACTTATAATTTTTTAAATTTTATTTTGACAAAAAAAATCTTAGACTATTTATAATCAAGTAAGTCTATTAATTGTTTAACAAAATTTACATGGCAGAGAAAGCCAGGATAAGTAATTATGTTATTCCTGGTTCCATCATTCTGGCTAAGTATTAGAGGTTAGTCACATGAATCCAATGGTAATAGGTAGTCAGAAAGCTTCTAAGTGACAAGTAAACAAATAAATAATAAATGCAGTAAGTATTAGAAGTAGCGAAAATGTTCTTATTCGTATTGATGAGGCAGTGGTTATAGAATTTTGTTATGCATGGTTGAGTTTCCTTGCTAGTAATGGTTAATCCTAAATGTTAATTCACATATATAAGATGTTTAAATGACTTTTCTGTTTAATATGTTGACTACATTCAAGGGAAATTCAGTGACTCCAGGTAAGTTTAAGTGACCTAACTGCATGCTTATAAAATGTAAAAAAAAAACACATTAATATCCTTACTAGTAACAATTTTCAGGATGGCTGCACCCTCATCACAGCTTTGGCAATGTACTGTATGTTCTTTGCATTTAAGGGATTTGGAATTAAAATTGATTTTTTAACAGATTGTGGGGGAGCTCACCAATTGATAAATTGATTTTTCAGCAAAGCAGGTAGAGCTAATTAGGTTTTATAATCTGTTCAACACAGAATATTCAAATGAATGCCTAATAGGGATACACTGCACTCCTTTTGATGTTTAGAGGCCTTGAAGAGATACTCTGTTAAGCTTAGTCTACACTACAGTGAAGTAAAACTCAAAGCATCTACACATGGCAGCACATCTGTCTAGTAACCTATTTGATTAATACAAGTTGTAGCATATATGATATGATATAACAAGTTATTAGAGGAAGAAAGGTTGAGTACTGAAACTTGCAATGCTTCCAAAAGTTTTGTAAAGTATTTTTGCTAATTTTGATAAAATCTTCCATAACTTCCAGAGGGATAGTGACCTGAGTTCAATTAGTATCTCAGGCATCTAAGACATTGGCAGGGAAGGTTGGGTGTGCCCATCTTGGCTGGCATTCATCTTGGTTGTCTCTGTGGGGAGGCATGGAACATAGAGGGGTGCAGGAGAGGGGGATACCAAAGGATAAATCATAAATGAAAAAAAAAATCTCCTGGTAGAAGCTGTCAAAAGCACAACCCCTCCAGGATGCCCTTAGGTTCTGTGCCGGCCACAGCCTTAGAACAGAGAGGCAGTAGGAGAGGCTTGTAGCCCTGGTGATGGAAGGAGTCTCCACATTAACCAGTATCCAGAAAAAAAAATGAAGCAGAAGGGAATTTCTCATTAGCCCTGGATACATAAGCAAATGGTCCGATATGCTGCAAGCTAATGGTGCAAGCTGAAGCCAAGAATTTTCCACTGCACTGAAAAATTAACATGCAAATGACTTATGTTTGTGTCTTTCAGCTTTTCCCGGTTAGGGGTCGCCACAGCGGAACTCCGGTCCGCTAATGATTGGTAGTGGATTTTTACGTACCGGGTTACCAGCCCTGATGCACAACCTTCAACGAAGGCACACCCCATTCACGTATGCCTCCACACAGAAGACGCTCTAGCTGAGAATCGAACGGGACAACGTCTTGCTATGAGGCGACAATGCTACCGCAGCACCACCACTGCAGTTAACATGCAAATGACTTATAAATAAGATAATTCCTCTCCTGAAACTACACTTGAATAGCTCAGTAAATATTCCAAGAAAGAACACAGACTGTTCTTTGAAAAAAGTTCTTTAACTATAAAGAACATGCAGTTATTATATGGAATCCTAAAACGACAAGATGGATAGTCTGATGTTCTTGCTAATTTCTGATACTGTTTGTTATTTTTTGTAGAGAACAGTAAAGCATACCTGTTCCTAGAAGAAGTCATTTTCCATTGTGGTTCTATTGTAACAATATTATACAATGTTACACTATTTTACTGCATATTTATTTTTCTTACTTTCATTCATTTGAAATATTTCTGCATTTTAGTCAAATTCTCCATTACTTTGATTATAATGCATGACATGGGAACAACAAAAAAAAGCAGAGAGTCGTATTATAAGTGACTGGTAAAACTAAATATACAGCAAGTAATATTCAGCCATCTGTGTAGCATCACTAGGAACAGAACAATACCAATACTAATACTAATACTAGTACTAGTGGTAGCACTAATAATACTAGTACTAATATTAATACTAATACTAATACTGTTGTGAAAGAGTAGAACAGAGATACAGTGGTCACCCCTGAAAAGGGACTGTATGACCAGTGGGCCTACCTTGCTAAAAATGGTTATTATTATGGTAGCGTATGTAGTACTGAGGAACATAAATGGACAATAAATTATAACAGCATTCTTATTAGTCATATTGTGCAACAGAATATTGAAATGGATAAAGAGTGCTTTTTGTCATAAAATGAATGTAACTGATCTATGTTCTTGGATCTTATGAATTTTGGTTCACTGCATCATAAATGTCTATACATCTAGGTTAATTGGGTAGATAACTATCTTAGTGGTAATGGAGTGAATGTACGTAGCTCTGTCAGAAGTAGAATGCAGTAGGGGACTTCACATGGATCAGTATTAAAGCCTCTTCTCTTTAAATTTCATAAGTAAGTATTCAGTTTACACATTCATATATGTACCCCCCCCTTTCATTATAGACTCAAGCTTTGAGCAGTGATATAAAGCATTAGGTCACAGATACACAGGATGGAAATGAAATTCCTTCACAGGACTGCTGGTATCAGTCCTTGTGGTCCAATAAGAGCTCAGTTAAAACTGAATGATTTCAGAGTAGAGAAACTACTTCTCTAGGTTAAAGGGAGACAGTTTATGTTATTTTACTCTGGGTTAGAGGAGTTGGTTGAGGCAATTTGTACATCTTGTGAAATACCCACTGAGACCTCCCATAGGAGGTCTCCAGGTACATCCCACTGAGAAGATATCCCAAGGCAGACTCAAGAACATTGGAAAGAGACAGACTAATTTTACAAGTTGAAGAGGGTGCTTAACGTTATGTCAAAAATGTATAACAATGTTATGGTGGGCTGGGCTTTGGAATCCAATGAATGTACTAGGTACATAAGTAAAAAGGACCAAGTATATATACTGAGATAGGTATGGAAATGAGTGGAGACATTGAAGACCAGTACATTTCCCAGTTGTTAAAGTTTTAAAAATATTGGAAGTGCAAACCCTTGTTATTTATAGTAAGACTACAAGTATAAGCAGAGGAGAATTTTGGTAAATTTGTTGATTTTATTATCAATGATGATAATGGAGTTATTAATATGGTTAATATAAATCATATGCAGGATGACAACATTGACTATGTGGAAGTCACTTCTAGTATTCACCATACTCTTGAAGTAGTGAATGACTGTGTAAGTAAAAGAATTTTACAATGCTTCAAAAAGTAATGGTCTTATTGCAGTTAACACTGTGGTTGACCAGGAGACCCCCACATGTTACTCATTAATTCTCTATAAAAAAATAACTTGGCAAAGAATTATTGCCAGTGAGAGATGACGTCATTTTGACCATGGGAACATGGTTCAGTGTTAAGAATAGGCCTACATCATTCTGTATAATGGTCATCATTCTTTTTGAAAAAAATAGAAGAGGTGGAGGATGTTCAGTTTATGTGACTAGTTAGATAGCTTCATCATAAACTTTTGCTAACATTTTAAATGTGACCAGTTCTCCTTATATTTATTGCATTTGCATTCCACAATCTATCTATGATAAAACAAAGAGGTCCTTAGGGAAGTTTTTAATAAAGATAAAGAGGTAAATATGAATTGTTTCTGGGTTTTCAATGTATGTGGTACATACTTTTTGTACCTCTAGAATGATTCTGTTGACCTTGAGCTCCATTACTTGACCTCCTGCATCATACAGTAGGGGTACAGAGGAGGGTGCCATTGTTTGCCTCACTTTCTTAGTATGTGATTTACTATATAGCACTGCATAACCTGACTTTTTTCTTTTTCTTTTTTTCTTTCATTAATACATTTAATTTAACAAAACCAGCAGTCCAGAATTATATGTTGTTTAGGCCGGCGGACAAACATGGTATTACAAAACCAGTAAACCAAGCTTCACTGTGCAAACAGTGGGCACAAGATGACACAGAAACTGAGACACTTACTTTTACTAAGTTGTGAGTTGTTTAAAAAACAGATTGGTCAGCAGCAAATAACTTCAGAGTAAGGTAAAGTGAAGGATATACAGAGAATTTCATACCTTCTTGCAGTCATTCATCGCCAGAAGCACAGCAGTGTACAGAACTATTTGTGTATCTGCTGACATTCTGACATAATTGCATATATTTTGCTCAAGGCAACAACATCTTTCAGCTCACTTCACACAGCTTTGCTTGTTATAGGTCAATTTTTATTGAATAAATGCATTGTAAGCATCTTGTATTATTTTCACAGTACCTATTATTTCTATTTAAATCTTCCTCGTTATTATCTGGGTAACACTTTTAATATTTTAACTACATAATAACAGGACCCTTCAGCCATTTTCATTTCCTTCCTCTGAACTGCATTCATCCTGTTTATATTTTTACAAAGATGGCAGTGTGCTCTAGAATGTATTAATCCAGATGCGGTATTATTAGCATCTTCTACAGTGGGATAATAACTTATTTTTTCTGCTGAAGATGCCTATGTTTATTCATGTGGAGAGACTCGTCACCTCTTAATAGCATTTTGCATTGCTTGTTTTCATTCTTTCTGGTGACAAATGTAATCACTTTAGCTTTTGCAGTAACAGCTTGCATATTTGGAGGTCTTTTGTTCTCAATATAAATTACTGTACGATTTCACTGATTGTTGTCTTTGCTAGGTGAAAAAGACCAACTGGAACTACTTTTTTTTAAATTTAGGATTTACATTACTAAATTAATGATGGATTAGATGGAGTTAAAGATAAATAATTTGTTCTGTCTCACTGCAGACAAGTGAAGGCTACATGAATCAAACTAGAGTACACATGATATAACAGGCTTGCAGATTATTTATTCTAGTCATTATGTTGTACAGCCAGTCTTAGGTCTTCAGAAAAAATAAAACGACATGTGTGGGCTTGAATTTTGTGCCATACCTTATGAAATATATGTGAGAAAAACAGCTGTTTAATTTTAAAGTAAAACTTGGGAAAAAGCATAGCAAGTGAAGTAATGGCTTGCACTTCGGCTTTCAAAGCAGTGTTAGATATCTCTTCAGTGACAGTTATAAAACCTTATGCTAGGTTGGATATATGACTGTGCTGAAACTACGTCACCTGTATTACCACTATTTGCAGTAAATGAGGTGAGAATGAAACTCTGAAACCTTTACTACACCCCACGTCTACAGTTTAATGTGTGTAACCAGGATGGAAAAAATGCTTTCTGCTTTTACTGTCTAGCTTGATTGCAGATACCTAGTTCTATGCATATCAATAAATACAAACAATTTAGAATGCAGTCATTAAAATACAAGTCCAGTGCAGAGAGCAACAACAACTAACTAAATAAAAGTGTATTACATGTTCTGTATTTTTAGGTTTGTTTAAGGATCAAAGCTATCAGGCTCTTTCCTTCAGAATAAATTAGGTATAAATGCCCCAAATCAGGGACACCTTTTAAAATATTAATATCATTAGCTTGAAAAGTTGACAGAAAATGGGAATGTTAATTAACATCCATTTTTTTGAAGTAAAAGAAGACATACTTCTCAACTGTCCAGATTTTCAAAGAATGTCCAGATTTTTGCCTCATGTTTTTGATCTGCTTCTCATACAGTTGGTGGTTTTCTGGTGAATCAATGAGAATAGAAATCAGTAAATATTGATATACATTTGAGTTTCAGACTTCATGTGTTTTAAGAAATACATGCTAGCACAAATCATGTTATTTAGCAACATTCCTAAGTTTGTAAAAGCAATATTTAAAATCTGTCCCTATTTTTGGGTCCCACAATTATTTTAGGCTTTATCCAGATTACCTGTGCTAAGTTGTTAAGCAGTATGAAAGTCTATAAGTTTAATAATTGTTATTATTTATTAAGTGTAATCCACAACATTTTTTCTCCAAAACCCACTAGTTTTAGGAGAGAATAGGAGGGACAGAGCAAAATTTTGGGCCAACATCAGGGATAGTTGAGAGGTATGCTAGGGATTTTTTAAGCATTCTGGTCAGGGTATCCTATCCCTGCATACCAGAGCCTATCTGTTGGTACAAACTGCTTCAGCTCTACAGGTAACTAGAGTCATAAGGTTTGTCCCACTATACTGCACTCTATAAATGAAGGGTAAGAACCACCTGTATAAATGGAATCATATTTGATACAATGTGTAGCAGATCCATTGGAAAATTAGACTAGTTCACGTTCTCTAATGCTCTCCACATCTTGCCAGAATGTTACATAATCTACATGCTCCCAATGGTTAGGGTCAGCAGCCAGTTCCTTGGGCTATGATTCAGGTGACTTAAGCTTAGATAGTGTCTCAGGTGCCTCTTGGGGCTGACAGGTAAAGGGAGGAGAGGTGCAGCTATGGGGTCTCACCTTTTTTCAGGGGGTTCGGGGGAAGGGGGTGGGACATATGCCTAGGTGTTCATTCCCATTGTAGAATCCCCAGAGGAGACTGGCGATCCCACAGGATTGATGGCTTCAAGGATGGCAGAATAGTCTTTAAATATTGTCACCCATGGAAGTTAGTGACACTAACACTCATTGTATGCTGAACCCTGGACTGGTTACAGGCTGAGAGCTTAGTGCCTTCAAGCTAAAAAACACTCCTCTTGCCTTGGATGGGAAAAAAAAGTTCCTCTCTCTCTACTGCTATCACCTTCCAGGGGAAGAGTGGGCTGTATGAAGCAGTGGAGAGGAGAAATGCCTACAAGCAATCAGTTACTCATTTCTAACCCCTATCTTCCCTGGAGGCTGGCAGAAGTAGTTTTGGTTTTCTTGACTGCATCTCCCAAGCTGATTCTCTAATGGTGCTTTCTAACTTGACTTACAGACAATGGAAATACCCGCACCTACATATAACACAGCAATACGCAATAGTAAATGAGTGGTACAAGTTTATTTTTTCATCTTAAATGTTAACGGCTATAGGTCAAACCATCCAGAAGTTAAAAAGCACAAGTACATAGATGGCATTCACTGTACAGATTCATGTTTGCAGTTTTCACGCTTCTGCTTCAGTCACTGTTTCTTTGCAGATTCCATGTCTCATCTTGAGAAACAGATTTTTTGAATGCCAGAGCACAGCCAATTTCTTTCAGTCCTGATCAGGTGACATTTAATAATTATGGGGAAGTCATAAGGTATTACAGTAAGTGAATATACAGAATTTATTGACCTTTTCTGAAATGTACACAATTGTTAACTCTACCATTCTGAAAAAAACAGCAAATGACCATTGATCTTCACTTGCATACATGATAAAACTTTATTTTTTAATAATACAGCACTGATGGCTCTTTTTATAACCAGCATTCAAAATGTAAAGTGCATGCACTTTTATTAGAAAATGTACATAACTATCAGTTCCATTTGAAGCATAATTCAAATGTTGCTTTTTAAACAGTGGTTTTAATAAGAACTCCCTTTAGACTGCTTGTTATATATTTATAGAATAAACGTGTTTTAAACTGTGCTTCAGTTTGCTTCTGGATAACTATGTTGTTTACAGCCCTGACCTCTGGTACCTATTAGAAAGCAAAGTTGTAATGAGGAGGCTCTAAATTAAATCACTACAACTAATTGAACAGTGAAATTCTGAAGCACTGAATCCTGTACATGTCAGTATGTCTGCAAATTAGAGTTCAACCCCCAACAAAAATATATCAATTGCTGTGAAGGAACGTGATCTTTGATTTAATACATTTTTGTTAGGGTGGTGCAGCACAGCCCTCTACAGTATGTTTTTCTTTATTAAGGTCCATGGTTAGATATTGTGTGTGTGCGTGTGTGTGTGTGTGCATCTTTATAATTATGTTGCTTCAGCGTTTTATCATTCACCTAACTGTTATATAGTCTCCTAAATGACAGTGGAGACTGGAGCAACAAAATTCTGCTAAGGCACTCTAAGAGCTTTAAATATGTTGACTTGCAAACAAGCAGACATGCTTTTTTTTAATCACATTCTCACAGGCCACCATAGTGCAGCACAAATACCTTTGTTTGTGGAAGTGAAGGTTCCTTAAAGTGTTATGGATGGTGGGAGCTGACAAGGAAATGAATGACCAAGTATCTCTGACGATGCATCGTTCTTTTAGGAGGAACACATGCATATTGTGCTGCCTCCTGAGATGCCATAAAAGACACTGTGTTTAGGGCAGATTGGAGCAGAAAATGTAGCGGTGTACAGCTACAAAATGCATGAAATTCTTGCAGGCTGACATCCTAAAGACTTTTGGCCCCGACTTCATGATTAAAAAAGCCAGCTGAGGAAAAAGACTTCCTGCAAACAACTGTACGCGACAACATAAGAATAAATATATATTGGGTGTAAGGTCTGAGCTTACCATCAAATTAAGAGCAAAGGGTATATACTAACAGTGTTCAGCATGGGATGGGCTTCTTAGATTCAGGCAACTTCAGATTTGAGTAATAGACAAGGAGAGTCATAAGCAGCTCAGCTGGTAGTACCTTCTGTGGCATATTGTCCTAGATATAACAGCCCTCAGTGCTACCGTCAGATTGATATTTAGGATAATCAGATACAAAATGGGATACTGCTGCTAGTCTGGTTCAGTGAATTGCTCAAGATCAAACAGTAGGCTGATGAAGGCTTAGGGAATCAGACCCTGTACCACAGGAAGTAGTTCATTGCCTTAATCCTCTCCACCAACTGCAGGAGGCAGTAACTGTCCAAGTCAAAGCTATGATTACTGGCAAAAATAAACGACCCTGGTGGACTCCTAGCATAAATAGGCTATTTAGCAAAAGGAAAAAAAAATCCTCCCAAAAGCTAAGAAGGAACAGACAACAGTGCAAAAAGACACTCGCCATTCCAAACAAACAAATTAGACAGCTGTAAAATCTGCCAAAGCAAACTACAAGGCAAAGATAGCCTCCCAGGTGAAAGATAACCATAAGTTTTTTTTTTTTTAATTATGTTCATAACCTCAGGGAAAATGCTCAGCAGTGTGCAGAGTTAATCATGAATGGCAACACTTGCACCAAACCTGAAACTATAGCAAACCTGCTGGCCGACAGGTTCAGTTCAAACTTCTTCCCCATCACTTCCTACCACACCAAGAGAGATATCCTCAACCATCCCCCTACAGGTCACCACGAGGGACAGGTCCTTACTGCACTCACTAAAGCCAAAAACACAGCCTCCATGCATCCCTATAACATTGAGGATGCTTCTTAAGTAGCTTAAAACAGAATTATTAGGGCCACTAAAAGCCCTCTTTAACTACAGCCTCCAGACAGGCTTTATCCTGGAGGAATGGAGGATTGCAAGACTTGGCCCTTTGCATAAGGAGGGCCCATCAACTGACCCAGGGAACTACAGACCCATAAGCTTGACCAGTCTTAACTGTAAGACCATTGAGAGAATTATCATGGACCTGATCAATAGCAACATAAGAAATCGCCAAAACTGGACCAGACCCAATTTGACTTTGTGAAATGGAGGTCTTCCCTGCACAATCTGATGGACTGCTTCAAGAAAGTCACCAGGGCCATGGATGAGGGTAAAATGGTACAACTGTTTATCTAGACCTACCCAAAGCTTTTGACACAATCCCCCACTTGGGGATCATAAATGAACTTGCTGAGTTAGGCATAAACCCATACATCATCAGGTGGATAGCAAACTGGCTCACTGACAGGACACATGTTGTCCAGACAGGTGAATCCACTTCTGATAAGAACCCTATTACTACTGGCATCTCACAGGGCTCAGTGTTAAGACACCTCCTATTTGATATATACTTCTCTGAAGTGAAGGCCATATTCGGGGCCTCTGGCTTACTAAGTTTGCAGATGACTGTAAGCTGGGAGCAATCACTGAATCCCCAAATGATGCTGCCATCCTAAAAACAGGCCTAAAATGACAAACGACTGGTGCCAAAATAATGGTCTGAAACTAAATGCTAAAAAATGAATAATCATACCCTTTGGTAAATCAGATACCCCTGTAAATTATAACACTGATAGCACACCTCTAAATTTAGATAAGGGACCCAGGAACACAGACAGATAGTAACCTAAACATTGACCACCAGGTAGCTACAGTAATGAGGAAATCCTTCTGTGTGGCTCAACTCATAAGTGAAAGCATGGCATCAAGATCAAAGGAAGTCATAGTGCCAATGTACTCAGCCCTCATCAGGCCTATAATCGAGTACAACGCTCACTTTGGCATGTACCTAACAAGGTACTTACACCAATTAGAGTTGTCCTAGAGGTTTCCTCACTAAAAAAAATACAAACCATAAGACACATGTCTTATGAAGACCAGCTAAAGGCCCTATCCCTTTACTTCATCTCATATCGTTTATTGAGAGGTGACTTATGCCTGACCCACAAGGCATTCTCTAATCCAGTCCTGATGAAAATGTTACATATTCGCAAGAAAAATTATACAAGGGTTACGCATTCCATGGACCTGAACCTTTTTTATGACTCTAACAGAACTTTCTGGAGAGAGAGATTTGTATCCTAAAGGCTACCTCATCAATGGAATAAACTTCCCGTCTTCATAAGACAAAGGCCATCCTGCGCTCTCTTCAAAAGAATTTGGATAAATGGATGGGGAACTGTAAATTCACCACTGCAGGGATACTGCCCATGTCCCTTATGGATGGAGACAGTCTGTAAAATGACTCAGGGCTCCAACACCCAAAGACCCACTACCCTGATACCACCCCATCCCATATCTGGGGAATTAATATATAATATTGTCATATTCTGGGTTATATTGGCTAGGCTTGTAAAGGCTGTTGTGCCATTAGCCTAGTAATCACCTATGAACATATGAACTGCCAGACTTCCTTCCTTCCATTCTTGGTTCATTTCAGGCATGGCTAATTTAGACATGAGGCTGCTATCAGCCTCCCTTTCTCAGAGCTACATTGAAAAAGGTTAATGGGTCACTCCTAATTCAATGATGACTGCTTCTTGGACTTTTTGGCAGGAAGTATCTTACTTGTTAACAAATAAAGACCTTGGACAAAACAAAATGGCAGATTGGTGGCAGCAGAGCCAGTTCTATGCATATTTGGTTACATTTTGTAAAGCACTTACCATCACCTACCAGAATCTTTGAAAACTACTTACTGCCCTTGTATCCTAGAGCAACAACTTGTACCTCTCATTGAAGTGTACTTTAGAATGCATTGAATTCAAACCTGTTCAACATCTTGCATTTTGATGTCAGTCACCCCCAGTCTTAAGAAATCAGAAAAGAGGCAGGACTCAGAGGAAACACCATCAAGCTGAAACACTAAGAGTAATTCCACACTATTTCACCTTTCACGAACTCACCAGTTCTAAATATATTTTCAGTACATTAGTTTGAATGCTTTGTATTCCTACATTATGAAGGAGTTTAGTGATTTTTCTATGAACCTACATGTTGACATATGAACACACTGGCAGTAAAGCAAAGATGCATCAAGAATACCTCAATGTTGGAGCCAGATTCTGTCTACCTGTTCTGCTTACCTTTCTCTCCATTCCTTTTTCCAAGTGCATGTGCCTCCCTTGAAGCTCTCAGCTAACTTGCTTACCAACATAATTAGTCCTACCAGTAGGCCATTCTACAACTAAACTTCTCCCTTTCTGAAAAAACAGTGTATGTATAGTCAAGACCTGAAGCTCCTGTCAGGTTGCCACTTCTGGCCTCATCCTTACCAACCCTTCTTTATTTCTACCTTTTGCATCGCCCTTCTGACAACTATGTGATTCATACCATGCATACAAACACTGTGCTTACCTCAAGATATGCAGTTTCAGTACCTTCATCTGTTTACACAGTCCTCAAATTCGTAATGCTCCAGTCTGTACAGCTGATAAGCTTCAAATCCCTTTCCCTGAAAGGTGTCCAAAAATGCACACAATATTCTGCATAGGATCTGGCCAATACCAGACACAGTGTGAGAATGATTTCTCAAGTCGTGGACCCAGTCAGTTTGCCATCCAGTACCTTATCCTGTTTGTTGTAGCTACATTCTTATGATGTTACCTTCCATAACTCAACTTGTGGGTTAATCATTCATAGTCCTTATACTTTCTGCATTGCCCTGAATTAGTTACCCCCATAGCTCACACTTCATACCTGGATTACTTTTCCTAAAGTTAATGAATGGACCTTTCTGCATGAAATCCTAGTCCCCCCATCCCTACCGCATCTCTGTTATCACATTACTTTGTAAATTAATTTCATAATCCCCATTCAATGGTCCAGTGTTAGTGCCTAAAACAAACAAATTTCTCTGGGCTGTACCCTCCACTGCTCTGAAAATCATGCAGCGTTCCATTTCTTACTGTCTTGCCAATGGAAAGGGCATGCCTTGCAATGACATTCTGCCAACATAGTTCTCATATGTCTAACTTCTTAAGAAACACACTTTTAACTTTTAGATTCTGTATAAACTTTCTTTGTAGTGCTGTTTTGAAAGCCTTGCTGAAGACTAAACATCCAGTGGATTCCTGTTATTTACTTCTGATGGTCCATTTGTTTAATTATATGGTGTAGGGGGGTATTTGACTAACAAGTTGTTGATTATATCTATGTTGATTACTGTCAGCTAACTTACCAATCTATGTTTCCATACCCCTTCCATCGCATTATCAGAGACATAAAACAGGCTGACCAGTCTGTAGTTATGAGAATCCCTGTATGAACATCCTCATAAGCAGTGGTTCCACTTCATGAATCAATCAGCTCCACTGCAAAACACACAGATATGTGATATAGTTTCATCTGTAGCCTTGCAAATACTTCTATAAGTACTCAGTTTCCTTCAGCTGGATGCTGGCTGGGGCTTATGTCTTACCTCCATTCAGCTTCCATTGTTCATTTACAAGTTCATCTCGGGGCATCTTCTCTGTTGGCGTAGCTCCACCCTTTCTCATACCTCTCTGCCATGCTGGTATTCTGTCAAAATTCATTCAGTAATTATGCCTCTTGCCCCATCACCATGTGTCATTCTTTGTGCAACAGATCACTCAGTTGGAAGCTTGCAGTTGATGTGTGTTTTATGTTTACACAGGTTTCCTTTAGTTAACCCAACTGACAGACTGCTACAATGGTTTCAAACGTCTGTGGCAAGGCTTCTGCTCCCAGCAGGGTGAGATTGACTATGCATGTTAACCATGGATTAAATGACATATATCAAAATCAACATGATTGGCACAGGAACCAGGCTCCAAGAAAAAAAGCTGCATAGTAACAAAGTCACCAAAAATCAGTTTTGTTATGTTATTTGAATTTTGTGGTGATGCATGTTCTGCAGTAGGAATACCAGGAACTGTAATCATTGCTTTCACTTAACATTTCAGTAGTTCAGAATTATGGTTGTCCCTAACCCATTAGATTTTACTGTGTAGACCACGTGGTGTTACATATTCCAGAACTTGGTGTGGTACCAAAGCCAAATAATAAAAACGACTTTAATGACATCATTTTGTATTGCATTATCTTCATAATTAATGATGGACAATTCCAGCAGTGTTTACAGCTGCTAACTACTATCCCTTCATCATTGTACACGATAACATAATTGTACAATTACAACAAGGAAGCCACCAGTGTCCGAAACGACAAGCAATCACTCACCCCAACTAAATATATGAACCAACAAGTACTGCAGAGGTGTAGATGAAAATGATACCACTACAACTAACGGATCCAAAACAAGTAATATGCTTAATAAGATGCAAAATACTCTACAAAGCACTTTAAAAAACAAACCATAAAACGCTTAACTAAATCAATGCGTTTTTCATCCCATACCTGGGACTTCAATCAGATATCCATTAAAATCCAACCCACTTCCTGTTAAATATACAGCATCCTCCTAATATAATATTATCACCTTCTAATTACTTAATAACCCACCACTCAATTAATTAATTGATCCAATGGGAGCTGCTCTACAAAAACTTATTAAAAACTAACAAACTAATTTTCACCATCCATATCAAACCTGAATAAGCCTATTGAACTGTCTGTTTTGTTATATACTTTTGTCAAAGTAACACATTTTGTTTAGTGTAAATGATTTAACATATATCATACTTTAAAACCTACAAATTAAATTATTTCTACTTCTCTGACTCACTTTTTGAATTATGAAATCTCCTGCAAATAGGTTCATGTGCAGTGACATAACACAAAGCCCATATAATTGCATTAACAATTACATTGTTTCAAACTGATTCCTTCTTTCTTGTGCATAAATAGGTTGTAACAAAAGGGAAGTCTGTCAGCTTTCCCTAACAAAGGTTGTTCTGACTTGGACAATAACTGTCATAATTCAGGTCACATTACTGACAGAAACAGGTCTTGCTGCCCACTGGTAACACTAGTCAATGTACCATCATCTGGGCATATTGACATAGCCTCATGTGGCCTTTATCTATGAATGAAAAATGATAAGCCTGCAGGATTTTATATTCCTCTAATTGAGCCTTTGGTCCTAATTTCCCAAATTACTAAAAATGAAGCATTACCAATTTCCCTGAGTCTGAATCATGTTTACATATTTTTTTTTTGGATTTATATTGTATGCAGCTGTACTCATACATCCTTATACACAGACACACACACACACACACACACACACACACACACACACACGTGTACTATAAATATATATATATATATATATATATATATATATATAAAATGTTTGTGCATGTAATATATATATATATATATATATATATATATATATATATATATATATATATATATTTATATCTGGGTCTACCTGATAACACTGACACTCCAAAACACAGACAACGAAATAACCAACACGACAAAACCGAAAGTTCAAAAACACGAAACTTCACATGCCCGACAAACCACAATCCCGACAATCAACAAAACAAATACCTTTTCCGAAAAACACACACACAACACAAGCACACCAACAACCTTACAAACCTACACTAAACTTTCCATACACAATTATCTATGCACTAACCTTAACCCAAACCCTAACCCTAAGGTCCGTCACTATCGCACACTTACCTTACCCACAACTTAACCCTAACTCACTTTATCCACCCCTAACTCGTAAGTCTGTCACTATTGCACACTTACCTTACCCGCACCCTAACCCTAACTCACTTAATCTGCCCCTAACCCTTAAGTCTGTCATTATCACACACTTACCTTACCTGCACCCTGACCCTAACATCCGTCCCTATCGCACACTTACCTTAACATGTCGGTGTTCTCAGCGTCGGGATTTTCAACTTTCAGTCTTCTCCATTGTCGATCTTCTGGTGTCGGTTATCTTGTTGTTGTTCTTCTGAGCTTTTGTTGTTATCAGGTAGACCTATATATATATATATATATATATATATATATATATATATATATATATATATATATATATGCATACATTGTGCATATATATATACACACACACACACACACACACACACACACACACACAATGTATATACTTTGCATATATATATATATATATATATATATATATATATATATATATATAAAAAAAAAAAAATATATATATATATATATATATATATATATATATATATAGATATATATATATATATAGATAGATATCTATAGAGAGAGAGAAAGATATATATATATATATATATATATATATATATATATATATATATATATATGTTTACTATTAAAATCTTGAGTTGAGATGCCCACAGATGGAAAACTAGAAACATGGATGCTTGAATTTCCATCTTGCTGAACATCTTTGTGTTCGAAAGTTTATATCAGCGAATGCACAGTGCATTTGCTAATATAAACTCAAAGTACTCTACAGAAATTGTGGTACAGTGCGGTTTGGGAAATTCATCCCTTTCCTCACTGTAGTGCAATCTCGGAGTTGGGATTTATATATAGTTAGCAGGGGGTGCTGAGGGGGTTTGTCCCCCTGAAAAAACGTGATGTTAGGTATAGGAGTTTTCTTTACCTGAGCTCCTATATGGACATCACGTAATCTGGTCGGCAACAATTCCGAATCTGCTGAATTCGTTCAGCTGATTTGACATTTTGCTGTGTTATACATTTTGACTTTCATGTTTTTTTATTTGGTGTGTCGAACAGAGATTATTTTTCCATTCGACAATTTGATAGTAAATTTTATATATATATATATATATATATATATATATATATATATATATATATATATATATATGTAAATATAAACACACATATGCTGCTTTCTCAGCCATATTGATATAAGTACAGAT
The DNA here is from genome assembly GCF_019279795.1 of Protopterus annectens. NCBI lineage: Eukaryota > Metazoa > Chordata > Ceratodontiformes > Protopteridae > Protopterus > Protopterus annectens. The sequence continues at coordinate 334,186,741 of NC_056738.1, read as the reverse complement.
ATATCTACACACACACATAGTCTACAGCACTGCATGTGTGTATCTGTTTTTGTGTCTGTGACACTACATGCCATATGGCATGTGAAATGTAACATGTACATTAGGACCTGAACAGGGATTTATCATTTTTGTCTAAGGCACACCACGTTAGAAGACAGAAAACTTAATTTAGCTAGCCCAGTACATCTCTTAAGTACACTATCACCCCTTTAGTGAAATTTTGACTCTTTTTAGCAATTGATATACCTCTTCTAAGTTTATTCTCCATATTATCCTATAATTGCTGTTAAATGAAATCCAGAGTTCAGGCTGAACCTAAATGTTAATATGTCAAAGCCAAACAGTGTCCTCCAGTGACACACACAATATATGTCACAGTATCCTAGGCAAATGATACTGATGACTTGGCTATCAATAAAGCAGAAAAGTACAACGAGGAAGCACAGATCGTGCAGTGCAGAATATTATGGAATAAAATGAACTCACTCCTCGCTGTAACAAATCATATACATGCATCACTACAAAACATGCAAACCTAAGTACATTGCCAGCTCCTGGTATCTCAGTTTTGTTGAAAATATTCAATATCTTTTCTGCTATGCTTTCAGTAAAAAAAAATTCAAAAGCGAACTGCTTTGCAGTTGTATATTACTTTCTCATTTTAAATGCTGTCATTTGTTTTGAAAGGAAGATATGTCTGCATCAGACTGTCAAGCCAAAGGATGCAGATATAATTTACTTAATCCACCAGCTCACATCTGAAATGTCATTAGCTTCTTTAACTTAGATTTCAAAAATGATCTGGTTTCTACCAAAGCAGTATTCCGTTATATGGTAGGACATTTGATGCGTGTTGCATTCAGGCTCTATTTCTTAAAGAAATCTGAAAATGTTATCAACCAGACTGCTGTGCTAGTACTTTGCTATTCTGCTCACTGTTCTTTTTCACCATCTCTTTCTAATGGTTTGTCACTCCTTCATTGCCTCTGCTATTTCTAAAGACAGCAAGTAAGAAGAAATTAGTAATAATCTAGACACATTATAGCCTATTTTTTCAGTCTAGATTCACAAGTAAATCCGATAAATTTATTTAAAAAAAAACATTAGGTATTTTCAGTATTGCCAGATACTCCAAAGTGTTTCTTAAAATTTTTCTGACTAGTTTCAGCAAATCTGTTATTCATGACAGCTAATGACCCAATATTTCTGAGAAGCGCAACATCAGAATTATCAGCACAGTGATGAGTCCAGCTTTTCCTGCTTGCTATGGAGTCAGTGTCACCTGAGCAGTCCTTGATACAGTCAGTACTACCTGAGTGCATGACTGTTCTATTCTTAGTACTAGATAGTTGCTCAGATTTCATCCTTCTATGGCTAGAGTCACTACATTTGGAGCTTTCTAAATCTTCAGTCCTTGTATGTACAGGGTGATTGGGTTCCTGTAGGATGGCTTCTGTGAAATGTGAAAAATATCCATCGTGACAAAGTCTCTGTTCATTAACATCACTGACATCTGCAAATTTATTTAGAATTGATAAAGAGCCAATGCCACTGGACAACCCGTTTTGTGAATCCCCACCACTAGTCGGCACAAGACTTTCATTTACATTAGCCAAAGAACCAACTCCACTGGAGCATGCATGACCACTGTGGTCACTAGTTTCTTCAAGCTTGTCTCTTAAAGGATCTGGTGTGTTGGAAAGTGTGCTACAACCTTTGTGCTCACTGGTAGGTGTGGCATGACTGCTGGGCAATTTATGTTGATGGCTGTGGTCACTGTTTTCAAGCAGTCGACTATTCCTCACAGATGACAGGTTAATGCCAACATGTACACCACTGTGGCAACTATCGCTTGTTTCTGCCAACTTGTTGTTCATTACAGCTAATGATCCAATGTCACTCAGGAGGCCTTTTTGAAGATCATGATCCACTGTTTCTCCTAGTTTATTGTTTGTTACAGTGGCTGGTCCGAAGCCATTCTGAGTATCACTCCAGGCTACCTTATGATGATGTCGGTTACCTGATTCGAGTCCCTGTGTTTTTTGAATGGCTGCATCTGCTACTCTGTGCGGCACAGATGCTGAGGCTGCCAAGAAGTCCCTTATAACACTCATTTCTACTGACATACGCCGTGCATCTGTTTCACTCTCATAAACTGCTTCAGTATCCATGGAAACCTCACTTCTCAAAGGCCTTCCATCAGACAGAGGTGCTGCTGCAATGCAATGCCGTCGTCTCAAGTGCTTGTGGGACAGACGTGCTCTTCTGTTACAAGTGAAACACTGCAGTAACCAGTTAAGAAACTGTTTTATTACAATGGAAATAACATTAAACAAAGAGTATATACAACATACTCCAAGTAGGATAAAAATGAAGTTTCCAAAGCCATATCCTTGGGCATCATAAGACTGCCTCTGGCCACTTACTAAATCACCAAAGCCAATGGTACTAAATGTGACAAAACAGAAATATAATGAGTCAATATAGTTCCAGCCTTCTGCTGGTGAGTACATTGCTGACGCACAACATGATATTATGATGGCTGCAATTCCTAAAATGAGCATGACATTATATACTGATGGTTTCCAGCTCATTAAGTTATATAGTTCTTCATTCAGTTTGTTTTTTCCTTGGCTAGGTTCGGGAAATACCCCTTTCACTTTCAACTGATGTATTTGGAAAGCTCTCATAGTGACTGCCAGAAGAGTGATTATACGTTCCAGGAAAAGATTGAAAAAGAGGATGGTGCCAGCACAGCCAACCATGCCATAGAAGATCAAAAAAATCTTGCCTGTTGCAGTTGCAGGTGTGGTCATGCCAAAACCTAAGGATGAAGAGACATGAAAACATGTTTAGAACAGTGTTATTAAAATATTTCTATTATAAATTATACAAACCTTATTTCATAATGTCTTTTATTTAAAGGTCATGATCATTTATACCTCGTTAAATCTAATAATGCAGCTGAACACTACATCCAATATTTTTTCGAAAACTGAAGTACAGACTGCTCACTTTTCCTGGTTTCCTTCAAAAGGCAGGTTTATTTAAAGTTTTTCATTTCATTTTTCCATGAAATAATTAGTTCCACACCCTCTTATGAAACTTCTCATGAAAGAGATATGAGGACAATCAGAGAGAGAGAAAGAGAGAGACAGACATAAGGGAGTAAAACACAATGAGTCTGCTGCAGAAAGTATTTGCTTCATACATCTGTCTGAATAGCTTGATGTATAAACTGACCAGAAATAGGTCATTATTTGGAAATGCACGTTTTGCACAGAAAACTGGATATATAAAATGCATGTTATAAGGCCCAAAAGTTCTTTGCTATGCAGAAGGCTTTTAAATGTATAATTCTTAGTAAGCATAATAGAAGGCTATTTAAAAAGGAAGTTTAAAGTACCTCATATTTACAGATGCATTCTCTCTCAGTTCTTTGTTTGCCACAAGCAAGTGAAAGGGACTGTGGTTAGAAAGTGAATTTATTAACTAACTCATCACTCATTTTTTATACCCACTTCATCCTATTCAGGGTCACAGGAGAGGGTATCTAGAGCCTATTCTGGCAAGCAAGAGGTTTAATGCAGAGAACCAGTCCTCGATGGGGCACAAGTCAGTTGCAGGATGTACATATATACATACACACACACACACCTACAGTTAATTATCTATTGGTATGTCTGGATTGAGGGATGACACTGAAAACCCCAGTAAAACCCATGCAGACACAGGAACATCATGCAGACTCCACAGAGAAGGCATCTTAGGCATGATGCTGAATCAGAGAACATGGCAGTGAGAAGCAGAAATGGTAACTGTAGTACTACCATACTGCTATTTATTCAAAGAAAACTTTATGATACAATATAGTCCTGCAAAAAGCAAACTAGAAGATATTCACAGAGCTTCCTAAGGCATGAATAGAGTTATATGTAATGTCCAGATAGTTAATCAGATATCTGGTAGTTAATGCAGAGGGTTAAGGTAGTACGCTGTAGAACTATTCCCTGTACTCTAGGGTTACATTCCATTTGCTTCCTGTGTGACACTGAGCAAGCCATTTAACCAAACAGTGCCCTGGGTAAATGAGACTAAGCGTATCTATGATCTCCTGGACTGCATGTCTAGTAATAGCCTATGTCTTTGAGAATGTTGATGAATTCTTGGATAATACTCTGGTGGATCTGCAAAAAATAAAGAGAAGGAAAATGAACCATTTATTTACTGCGGTGTATGATATTGACTAATTCCATTATTATTTTATCCACAGTGTTTTTAGTACCACTCATTTACCCAAAGCTCTCAAGTCACATCCAACTCCTGTAGTAACTCCATGAACAGCTCTCACCATCCATAAACTTTACTAGGCAACTAGGAAATGAAAGTAAATTGGCAATACTTTCTTCTATATCACACACACACACACACACACACACACACACACACACACACACACACACACACACACACACACACAACTTAGACGTGGCTCTCCAATGCAACATATGTCTTTGAGATGTGAGAGGAAACTGGAGTACACCAGATAAAACCCATGTGAACACACTGAGGGCATGTGGACTCCATGCAGAAGACACCCCACCTGAGAACCAAACCATAGAAGCTGTTGCCTGTGAGGTGACATTGCTACACACTGTGATACCTGTTTTTATTATCAGGGTTCATTTATTGATTTTATTGCACTTGTTCACTGCTGGATTTGTTTGTTACAATTTATACAACTTGAATTGTATGATGCTTCGACATACAAGCACTATAATAAACTCAGACATGAACTTGAGTAATAAAACAGGATTGTCCATGTCAGCTACTAGGCTGTAATTCCAATAAACACAGATCTTGTCTCGTCCATGGTCGATGGCCTGATAAATTAATGTGTTAAGTACATTCAAATAATATTACAGTTGTGAGCTCTTCTCCATGGAACAAAACCACTTGGGGACAATCTCCTGTTATTTAATCATATCTGTAATACTTTTTCCAACTTCTTTCAAGGGAGAAGGCAGAAGAAGCATACACAGGTAATTATCTGGAGATGTAGAGTTTTGCCTTAAAATGAAGAAATGATAATAGCAATGCACATTTCCATTTATTTATTAATTTACCATAGCTGAATTCTATTGCTCAAGTATTCTACATAAAACAAAGAAAATAAATATTAATAAAAATGAAATAAAACATAACTAAAAAAGGATAACCAAAGCATAAAAAGTCAGAAAAAAACTGTCAAAATTTAAAACAGCACATCTACTTGGATTTAAATGCACTCGTATAGAAGGGTATTACATACCTTTCAAAGAAGTCCTTTGACTCAAAAGCTTTTATCAGAAAAAAGTAACTGATTCTAAAGGATTGGTGGCAAATATGCAAAGGACAAATATCCAGATCATTCATATCAGGCCCTTGGAACAACTAGCAGTCCCTCCCCTCATTACCTCAAGGTCCTGAATGGAAGGGTATCAGCAGCTTTTTCAAATAAAAGAGGAGGCAGAGTGAGTAAGGCTCTATATTTTAATAATAAGAGTTAAACCCTGAACAGACAGCAACACAAAGCCATTGCAAATCCAAACGAAAGGGAGTACTGTGGCAGCTAGGAGGATAACTTGGTTCCCTATTGAAATAATGTGACTCACAACACCGATAGTAAAAATAAAGAAGAGTGAATATCGATCATTACTTTTCCCCTTTAAATTTGTTTCTTGAACGGGGGCAAGCACCTCCCCTACAACCTGTAAAATTATATATACCAACTCTGAGATCAGGGAGTATTCAGAGAAATGGCAATCTTGGATTTAATATGTATAAGTCTGGGTTTTCAGTTATTTAGTTTCATTTCTGGGACTTGGCATTGCAATTCAAATGGTTAATGTATAATTCGCTATCAGCCTTGCTGGGGAATTTTAGACTCTTTACAGGCATGCCAGATCCCTATCTGAAGCCCTAGGTAAAAAGCTTTACAGTAGTGCAAGTGAGATAATGTGTGTGTGAGTGTGTGTGTGTGTGTGTGTGTGTGTGTGTGTGTGTGTGTGTGTGTGTGTGTGTGTGTGTGTGTGTGCGCGCGCATGACTAGATGAAGGTCCATACTTGGAATCAAGTTCCAGATCTGTGCTATGTTCTTCAGATGTCTTGATGACAGCTGACGCATGGCACCTCAATGCCAAGAACAATGGCCAGATAACAGACTTGTTACACAAATTTCAATCAATTCTGTCATATATAATAATGGGTAAAGGAGAGGAAGATAGGGTAGATGTACAATGACATGGACCAGTGTCACCTCTCTCTGTCGGGTTGAGTCTCAGATTTCAAATGGAGTAAAATTTAACATTAAATATTAAGTGAAGAGAGACAAAGATGAATATTGTTAGCATTAGACAGATAAAAATACAATTTTTTTTAGGATCTCCTTCAGGCGCATCAAGCAATACAGTGAATAACAAGGGTAGAAGGACTGAGCTCTGTGGTACCTCACATTTCAGACTACAACTGCTGCAATAGCTTAATCTGGGAATAACCATCTGGAAATGGTCTAAAAGGTGGGAGGCAAACCAGTTAAGTATGATTTCTGAGAAATCATAATAGATTTTAAAGTGCACAATCAATATCCTGTAGTCTACCATATTAAATAGAAGCAAGCTAGAGTAAAATTGATGATCTCAAGTCATTAGGAGATCACTTACAAGCTGAATAAATATTGCGTGTCTCCTATGCCAAGATCAAAATCTGGACTGATATGGACCAAAGAGGTCATGAGATGATAGATAAGAATATAGCTGAATAAATGTTACTTTTGCAATATTGTTACCAAAAAAGGAAGGTTAAGGATTGAGTAATAATACTCCAGACAACCTGATTTCAAAGATTTTTTGAGGGTGGAGTAAGTAAGGCCTCCTCTAGGATAGCTGGATTTATCTACAGGTTCAAAGAAAAAAATAAATAATATGTAGAATAACTGATCAAAGGACCTTCAGGCAAGGATTTACCAGGCTAGCTTGATCTGACTGAAGCCCCCAATAAGTAGGTTACAAAGATAAAATCACTATCATATTTCACCCAATTAACGCAACCACCCACTGCACAGAAAAATTACGGAGTCTCAAGAAAGGAACCACTGCCACTTTCAACTGATGTACCTTTGGTGAAGAAATCTCTAATATTGGCAACTTTATCCACAAATAATGTGCATCTTTCTCACAATGATAAGCAGGATAGGTTATCCAAGTAGCAAGGCAGGCAGGCTGTACAGCCCACTACCACTTGGATAAACACAGCCCACTGATTGGCTGCAGCAAAAATCTCAGAGTACAGATAAGCTGCTTTCATGTATATAATATTTCTGTTTGAAATGTAGTGCAGTGCACATCAAGACTAAGACAAGAATCGCAACAGATAAAGAGAAAATCTGGAATAATAAAACAAGCAAGCATTTCTTGCATTTAGCCTGCCCCACAGACTATCTAACTCTCCACTCAGTATCCTATAGAATCATTTGTTTCCTGTTAGGATGTGAGCTGGCCCATTTGATCCAGGGCAAGAGCTATAGGCCCATTCATTCCTTTCCATCATGACAGTTAAGCATGTAGAGCACCCACATCCCTCTTGTCCTAACCCTCCACATGGCAGCTTATGATGTCACTGCTTCCTAGGGAGCTACATGCATGCATCCATGCAAGTCTAGTCTGCCTCATTAATGTATGCCACGGTCATCACCCCTGCCCATTATGCTGCATACTAGACGTTCACGCTTCAATTAGGGGTCAGAGCTGCTGTGAGTTGTACTATTTCAATTTCCCCATAATTAGCCAGCACTAACTGCTCACTCCTACTCCCTGGTCTGGCTCTTCCAACTTCCCATGTCGCTATTCAAACATGGGTCATCTAGGATATAATCAGGGCTTTATCCCTCTGCACCACAGAGCTGGACAGTAGATATTCCTTCCTTTTAGGTGAGTCTTATCAGCTTTAAGTATCCATATTGTGTCTGGATTTACAGACGTAAACATCCCTTCTATCTATATTATTTGCAAAATATAGATATAAACACTGATTAGGGAGTGGAGTATGAAGCTGTTAAGAGACAGAAAAAATGTTATATCATTTTTAAGGTCAGAGAATATGCAGTTTAAAGTATTTCCAAGGTTCTGAGGAAAATACTGTATTGCTATTGCATTCATTAAGAATACTGCTTTACTACAACATCTTTAATACCTTATACCATAAGCTAGCGGTTACCTTTGGTACATTTCATTACTTTGGTGCACTTTTAATGACTTTTACTGAATTCCATTTCCAAAGGCTAGACTGAGTCACATTTGTAAGAATGCAATACCACTTACAGTTTTGTCATTTTTAGAAGTGCAAAACTGATTATTGAAAAGACAGATTGGGCAATATAGGTTCATAGGTAAGTACTAGGCTAGCTCCCCTTCTGTGTCATTTTAGGCTTAGCCAATTTCCTTTTCAAAAGTGAGAATTAAACCCTGGACCTTGTGACTATGAGGGTAAACATCTTAACCATTATACCAACCCCTAACTAATAACGTTGTTCAGACTAGAGTCTGTTCAGATCATGAGAGATGAACAAAACAACAGGTTATTGGGACTGAGAACATAATTACACTTGAAAAGATAGTAGGATTCTAGCTTGAGCCTCCCTTGGCTTCTGAGAATCAATGTGACTGTGAGGTAAACACCTTAACCATTATGACAACCCCAAATGATAAAGTTGGTTAGGTTAGAGTCTGTACCAGATTACAGGAGATGAAAAACCAACAGGTTATGGGGACTGAGAACATAATTACATTTGAAAAGATGGCAGGATTCTTGTTTGAGCCTTCCATGATTTCATATTAGGTGGGGGTGGGGATGGGGTAAAGAATTCCTATGATAAAAATCAGGTAAGTAGGACAATTCATAGTCAGATGAGTTAGGGGATAGTTGGGTTAGTAGTAAGAAAAATAAACTAATATAAAACAGCGTCTATATAATTTATGATGATAAATGGCTAGATTGAATGGACAAAGTTGGTGCCAAGTCTTCATCCATAAAGTACTGTATGGACTAGAAAAGCCAGCATATATTAAAATCTCCAGCTACTATGCTATGTAAGATACTTGGCAGGAAGACTTGAAATAGAGAAATAATCATTTCATGTTGCAGACTCTTTCTCATGAGAGATATAGGATAATTACAGGTTTGCACTTTTATTCTGGATACTTACCAGTCTGTCTTCTAGGTCATTGGTCAAATCTCATCAGCTAGAACAGAAACAGAAGCAGATAGATTGAAATGGGGTTTACCAGGGGCGGCTCGTGGTATCGGCAGGGGCAGCTCGTGGTATCGGACTGCAGCCCTCCCACCTAGAAAAAAAAAAAGAAAAATCTTTAAAACTAAAAAACAAACAGAAAAAAAAAAAGCACGAGTCCAGACTGCCTTTATCAGCAGTCCGGATAGAGTTAGACAGGTACCCAGCAATCATTGTTGCAAATGCACCCAGGAATCATTGCAGGGATGACTGCACAGAAGAGGAGGTCCGGACTGCTTCGGCTGCAGGCAGATCCAATCAGGACTGAGAGAGGTGAGCTGCTCTTGTGGGACTTTCATTGCGTGGGCTCATTCAGGAGGTAGGTGTAGCAGGTTTTGATCGCTGGCTGGATTGCTCCATGTTGCGGGTGGTTTTTGCTGCTTCAGGTCGCTGGATTGCTCAGGTGGTTTTGCTGCTTCAGGTCGCTGGATTCCGACCTGGATTGCTCAGGTGGTTTTGCTGCTTGGATTACTTCAGGATTTAGGTGTCTGTGTGTGTGTGTGTGTGTGTGTGTGTGTGTGTGTGTGTGTGTGTGTGTGTGTGTGTGTGTGTGTGTGTGTGTGTGTAATGCCCCAGTTACTATATACTGGTGGCTAGAGAGAGCAAATGGTGGTTGATAGAGATACTCAGGCTTGAGCCCTGTACCTTGGATGCAGGTGGCAAGGACCTGAATTCCCTATCCACCACCATTTCTAAAAAAAACTTGCAGAGTTTTGCCTCATATTTGTTCTGTTCCTCATAAAATCTGTGGTTTCTGTATCTACATTTTTCCTTGCAAAGTCTGCAGTGTAGTGGTGCACTGGTAGCATTGTTGCCTAACAGCGACAGGTTCTCTGGTTTGATTCTTGGCTGGGGTGCCTTCTGTGTGGTGTCTGCATGTTCTCTCATCTTGCAAAGATGTGATTGGCATTTCTCTCTGCTCTGCTGAAAATTGTCTTCTGTTCCAAGTCAGACTAGTTTCCTGGTTAAATGTTTAGTTCCAAGTCAGACTAGTTTACTGGTGAAATGTTTAAAAAATAACAGGCATTTGAATTTCAGACTTCATATTCTTCAGAAAGTACATGGTAACACAAAATTGTTCTAGCAGTTGTTTAAGTTTATAGCATGGATATTTCAAATTTGTCCCTATTTTTGTTCCCCCCCCCATTACTGGCTTTGTCCACATGTTTTTTTGCTAAGAGGTTGAGATCTATAGTGAGAACTGAATTCACTGAATATGTTTGGGGGCTGTATTCCCCCTGTTATTGGCTTTGTTCAGGTGTTTTGTGCCAAGAGGTTGACAGCTATGCTGAGAACTGAATTCACTAAATGGTAGCCATTTAAGTTTGTCTTCCTCTCTTTTACAAAACAGCTGATTTGGCATAGTGGTATGTTTCTCTGACTGTTTTGCACAGGATCCCCTGGGTTAAAGACGTGGCAGTGAAATGTATGGTGGTAACACAGCATTTTATTCTAGCAACTTTCCAACATTATACAAGCAATGTTTAAAATGTGTCCCTGGTTGTCCCCCCCCCCAATAAATTTCGGCTTTTTCCAGATTTCTTGTGATGCAGAGTTCAGAGATACAACTGCGTGTCGAGTAGATTTTACAAGGAGCTGAGAGCTGCAGGGGAACAAAACTTTAGTGCTGCTTACTCTGAGTCTGCTTGCATTAATAGCGCAACAGGTAGTATACTTGCTTTTGATGCAGAAGGCTGTGGGTTCTACTCCCACAGTAGATAGATACATTGCTGATACTGTACTGTGTTGTAAAGTGGGTGGATGCTGCAGTCCTTTTTGGCAAAGATACCTAGAGTAGTAACTATGAACCGGTTATCAGTTTGCCATACAGTCCCTATTGCGATATTACTAGCTTATTTTTTTTTTTTAATGCATGTAACATAGGCAATTTATTCCTCAAGGGCAACAGGCACTTTATTTGTAGATGAATAAACAGTGACATATAAAGTTGTTTGCTAGCAGCAACCTCTTCATTGTTACAGATTTCTTTAATGTGGAATTATTTAGATGACTTTTACTACTTCAGAAATTGTGCATATTTACTGATACTGGTGGACTGTAGAAGGTTGAGTAGACTTTTATGATGGAAATGTTCTGAATTTGGTAGTTTTGTCATTGGTGCATGCATTTTGTTTCATTGTTTACTGGAAAAATGGTCAAAACAATAAATTTAAAATGCCGTCTAACAACTGTACTATATTGTACAAGGAATATAATTTAGTAGAATCAGGAAAGTGTATCAAAGAGCACATGTATGTTTCATGTGCAAGGGGCCTATGATTTGAAAACAGCCCAAAGTTAATCTTTATCTGCCACTGGCAAAATGTATTTTCTTTGAATGTGGGTTTCAATGCTGTTTCATTGAATGTGCGTTTCAAGGGCAGAGATATTTTTAATGCTAAGCCTGTTTTCATTGTGAGACTGCGTTGCTTTGTTTAGCAAATGTCTTAGTGTTTGTGCTGTAAAATGCAAAATAAAACTTTCAAATGAAATCCAGATCATCATAGAAGTAAAACAGTATGCACATTAGTGTTTATGGTAAATGGAGTGAAATAGCCAAGTAATGGAGCATTGGAATGGCTGCAGGGGGGAGGGCTCCATTTGACCATGATTTTGTGAGGGGGAAGGGCGGCAAACTCAAAGACAGCCCCAGCTGAACTATACCTCCCAACTGTCCAGATTTTCACAGAATGAATAGATTTTTGCTTCTTATTTTTGGTTTGTTCCTCATAATATTTGTGGTTTTCTGGAAAATCATTTAGGAATTAAGTCACTAAATAATGACACCGAGTTTCAGACTTCATAACCTTCAGAAAAATGCATGCTGAAGTAAGACCTGTTCTATTAACTGTCTCAGTTTATACAAGAGCAATTTTTAGTATGGTTTATGTTCCCCCAATATATTTGGCCTTGTCCAGATTTATTGCATTAACAGGTTGAGAGGTACATGCAAATAAATTGCTTTATAGAATTAGGCATAGCCAAACCTCTCAACAGTCCCCGAATTTGGCTCAAAATGTTGCTCTTCCCCTAATAATCCCTCTGCAAAATAGCAATTTTGGAAGAAAACATGGAGGGTTTACAATTTAGAAATAACTGTAATAATCAGAGTTATAGATTACTTTTATTTCAGAAATGCATGTAGAGTCTTTTATTTTGTCAGCTACTCAAGTTAGCAGTACTATTATTAAAAAAAAGTGTCCCTTCTTTGACAGGTTTCCAGTTGTATTGTGTGGCTATTATATTTTTGCATCACATTTTTGGTCCATTTTTCATAAAATTGTTTTTTTGGCAAATTAGTGGTAAATCATTAAAGACTAAAGTTAGAAAATAATGACAGACATTTGAGTTTCAGATTTCATATCCTTCAGAAAATTCATACTAATGCAAGACCTACTATTCTATTATCTTTCTAAGTTTATAAGAGCAATATTTAAAAATTGTCCTTATTTTTTGGGCCTTTGTCCCACTTCTATGTATGGCTTTGCTCTGAGGGTGAGATATGACAAATGTGTCAGGGCCATCAGTCAGCCAGAGACATTTCAAATTGTGACATACTTGTTGCACCCCACTCCCCCATGTAGTGACTCTGGATGTGTCCAAGCAAGGCAAGGAGCAGTTGTGCAGTGTAAATGTGCAGGGTATCCCCCCATGCAGTGTAAATGTGCAGGGTATCCCCCCATCCAAGGTAGACACAATTACTACAGTGGCTTTTCATCTGTTCTTGATTTTGCAGAAAGGTCTGGTTTCTGTCATATTTTTGTACTGTTGATTTATGCTTATTACTCAAAGTGCCTGTTGCTCTGTGTTTTAAGTAGCAATGCTTTAATGACTATCAGGTAAGCTTGTCTGAGATCATAACATGCAAGTAAGCTTTAATAAGCATACTGTTAAAGAATTGCCAACATTGAAGCCTTTCTGTTGTTGCCATGCAGAGAATACTTAACTAGATAATGTATAAGCGTTGGGTATTGAAATGCATATGACAGTATTTGTAATAAAGGACAGGATTACATTATTTTAAGAAGCTCATTACACTTGTTGGAGACTTCCAGTGATCTCTGAGGGCTTTACCCATAAACTAAACAGAATGCCATTCATGTGTGGTCCATAACCTGTACAGTAATCCTTTAAGCAATGTATCTTGAGCTTGTTTGCTTTTCATTTTTTACTTTGATCATGTTTTCCCCATGAAACAAGTAGATAGTTGTCAGGCAGCAGGTCTTTTTTGGATAAGAAACATTTTTACAAGTGGGGGCATCACAGAGATTGCTACTTTCAGCATGTTACTTGGTACTTTAATAAAGATGAATATAATTTATAATGCAGTGCAAGGAGAAGCGGTTTGAGTTGAGTGCTGCATGTTTTTCTTATACTTGATTTTGACTGGCATTCCAGTAATGTATTTAAAAAGTAATTTATTTTTTCATGCCTCACAACTTTTTTGTTTCCATCTAGATATTAAGTAAGCTGTCAAGCAGCCAACGCATTGAAATATTTTTATTCTTTTACACTTCATTTGTCTTGATTGGACACTCATAGTGAGGGTTTGGCACCCAGGGCAGCATATTTAATTAAAGTTTAGTTTTTGTGGTTTTGAGCATAGCTCCTCCCATTTCTAGTTGTCCACACCCCTTCCCATTGACCCCACCCATTCGGCTATCTCCTGCAGCCCCCCTTTGATTTGAAGTCACCAGCCACCACTGGGTTTTACTGGAAAAATATTTAGCAGTGTCAGTAGTGCAACAGGTAGTACACTGCAGGAGGCTGTGGGTTTTATTCCCATACCAGGTATATTAATTACTGACACTGCAGTGCAGCATAAGGGGGTGCTGTGCTCCTGAGTGTGTCATTCTTCAGATGAAATGTTAAACCAAGCCTCCATCTGCTTGAGTTGGTTGTAGCTCAGGTGGATGTAAAAGATGCCATGTCACCTATCAAAAAGAGTAGGGATCCTTAATTTATATACAAAATAACTCTTATTTCCAAAATATTTACATATTTACAAATGTAGAAATATATAGATATAAAAATCTGTTTACACTTTTTCATAATTTCCTTTACAATCAAACTAAATTTTCATCCCTATTAAACCCCACTCCTTTTCCTATAACCATCATTTGATTTTATTTAATATTGTTGCTGAAATCCATTTACCATTAAACATAAGTTCATTTTTTCTTTCATTCTATATAACCCATATAACATCTAATAACTTTTTATCGCTTCTTTTAACACATTCTTTACTTCTGTTCTTATATCTATAATTATATCAATGTTTATTTTATCAACCTCTTTTATATCTTTGAAAAAAATTTTTTTTACATAGTTTCCCCGTAACGTTTTTATTATTTTACATTTCAAAAACAAATATCCCATAGTTTCTTCTTCTTGACAATGTAAACATATTCTATTTATTTTCTTTTTATATAAAATATTTCCTTTTACTGGCAATTTATCTATTACCAGTCTCCAAAAAATCTTGACATTCTACTTTCTGATTACACCATTTGCTTCTTACTTTTATAGCTTTAATTCTTTCATCTGTTAGATTTCCCCATGGTTTTACATAGTAATACTTTTATCATTACATTTTTATACCATACTTTTCTTTTTCTATATCATCAGTTTTTTTTTTATTTTCCACAAAAATATTTTTCTTGGTAACATTTTATTTCTTCATTTATACGTGCTTTTTCTCTTAACATACCCCAAAATTCATCATCCTTTTATATATACAATTGTACTACTAATCTCTCATCTTCTTCATTTATCCATTTAACACTTTGTACAAATTTAATGAATCAGCATATGCCACTGGGTTAATTAACCTTAAATCTCCTTCTTCTTTATTCAATTACAAAACTCCTATTTTTGCTGGGTTTAATCTAGAACTCCATATAACTGAAAAACTTATCTGCAATAATTCCATTTCAAATACTGTTGGCAACATACATACACTTGCTAAGTATGCTATGTTTCCTATCAGTACAGAATTTATTCAGTAATCCTTTTTTCTGAATATCTTACATGTTCTCATGAAGATATGGGTTTGTGTTAGTTCTTCTACTATTTTTTCCCATTTATTCTGAAAATTTATACCCAACACAGAAATGTCATTCACTGTAAAATATATACTCATATCTTTACTACATCACCTAAACTAAGTTACTGTACGTGTCTAGCTATGTTTCCCTCTTAGCCTGCTAATGTAGAAAGTACCTTGTCTAAAGCAGAAATAACTGGCTCTACCCCTGGCTAGGGACAGCAGCTGTTCCCCACCTCCATCAGCTGTAAATACATTCCCCAGTTAAACATTTTTCCTTTTAATTATCAGTAAACCAAGATAAAGCTCTAGGCGAAAAAAGGTAACCCAGTAGATACACTGGAATTGGTCACTTGTAAAACAGAGGCAAAAAGGTACTTAGGCTGCCATTTTTTGTCTGCTTCAAATTAGGTATCTACCCAGAAAAGACACAGCTGAAATCAGGTCTATAGATTGTTTTTTCAGCGTTTGCTGCTCAATTTCTGCTGATTTTGATTTTCTACAAGAACTAATTACTTCACATTACCTATGACCACTCCCATTCCCTCTCCTCCAATATTGTCCCAGCATAGTTTTTTTAAACTCCTGATGCCATCCTGGCTTACTCATAGCAGCTGCCCATTCCCTTCAGCTCGTGGTGTATCTCATTGTAAGTGTTTGAGCTTTACTTTTTATATTGCAACTAAGGTTTCTACAAACTCAATTGTTATATTGCTTTTGTTACTGTCAGCATTGCTACTGCTGCAGAACTGGTCTCCTATTTATACAAGTTGTAGACAAAGTGTTACAATGTATCATTTTCCAGTCTGACTTGGTGCTTAGTGTGCTTTGTGCTGCTAGGACTTACAGATGCTATAGTATCAAACTGGGTTACTACTCCTCATCATTTTTGTTTAGTACATAATTTTTAGTTAAGATAGATGCTAAGCCGTCTGATCGAGTGTTCTATGATTCAGTTTGAAGGAAAGCACAAGTTAAATACGGAACACCATTTTACGGCTAAAAGTCTTATTTTGCTTCCAAGTCAGAGTGATCCTTAGTTGTTTTAACTGCTGTACCATGAGAAATATTATAGCAATGTAGTAAATGTCTGTGTTGCGATATTTAAGTACTGTTATATACAATTGCTGTGATAGTTTACTGTTGCTATATCTGTGATAGAACTGTCTCTTTAAATTCATGGGCTACCTAAGTTATCCAGTACATAACACTGTAAGTAAGGGGATTGTCTGCTTTAAACTAGGTATCTACCCAGAAAGGATACAGCTGAAATCAGGTCTATAGATTGAGCAGCAAAGGCTGCTAAAAACAATTTCTCCTAAGTGCAACCCGCTCCACTTCCCTACCCTACCCCCATTTCCACCCCCCATATAGTCCTAGCCAACCACACCCACTGCTTCTCTCACTCAATTAAAATTCCTCAGCACTCCTCACCAAGTATCCACTCATAGGACACAACTTAGACACCTCCTCTAGTTAATTAAGACCATATTTCACCTTGCTTTCACTTCCATAATCACCTCTCCTTACTCCATCACACTTTATTCAACCAAAATACACTTACCAACCAATACACACCCACCTCATTGTTACCATTCTCACTGACTTTCTACTACACCATGATCATCCTTCATTGCGAGCACTATTCACTCTTAGCAGCTTGTCCTACCTTACATCTTATCACACAAACTTAAGTTACACCAACCACACTTACTTCCATCACCCATATAATCCATTCAAAATTAAACCAATTACATTTGTCATTAACTCAGCTATCTACAACTACACAGTTTTAGATCTCACCCCCCTCAAATGGTTCCCCCAATATATTACCCTACAGGCAACTGTGCAATACAATAAACTAATACTCAGATATCTAAAGAACAACTACTTAACAGCCATCCTACTCAGTCTTAGTGGAGACATTCACCCCAACCCTGGTACCCTCACCCTTTCTGCACAACGCAATCAGTGCTCAAAACCACTCTCTTAATATCCCCATAAAAATTAATGCTCTACTCATAATAAACTTAAACATAAGAAGCATTTTAAACAAAATACAGGAACTTCATGCAAGCCTATCGCTATAGTCCCCTGACTTAGTCCTTCTGACAGAAACCTGGCTCAAACCAGATATCCTTGATAATGAATTTCTTCCCACTGGCTATAACATTCTCAGGCAAGATAGGATAATAAAAAGGGGTGGCAGTATCGCCCTGCTCTTCAAAAAACATCTTACATTAGAGAGGGTTAACCTTAACCCCCCTAATATCTACAACTTAGAAATACTGTTGGCTAAAACAAAACTCAACCAAAGTAGAAATATCAACATCATAGGTACCTATATTCCTCCTGGCAACAACACAGACAAACTTGAAACCATCCTACAATGGTCCTCCAATAACCTCCCACAAGAGACCATTATACTAGGGAACTTTAATATTAACTGGTACTCCTGCAACTCTGACCACCCTACAACCCGTATCAACCTCTATGGCTTTACCCAATTAATTCAAACCACAACAAGGTTTGATAAAACTGCTAAAAAGGAAACTATCCTTGACTGGATTCTCACCAACTACTCCACACTTTCCTATAGTTCTGGTACCCTTCCCGATTCACTAATTGACCACCTCCCAACATACATTATATATCATCAGGGAAATCCTACAAAAACCCCATCTACTTACAAAATTTGCAACACCAAAAATTTCAGGCCTCAAGATTTCATAACATCCCTTAAGCTCTGCAACTGGAAACCCCTCAAAACTTTATCCCTGGACAGTGCAGTCGACTACTTTAACACCACATTTTTAAATATCTTAAATAACATGACCCCTATCAGGACAATACAATCAAAATCTAATTACTCTCCTTGGCTCACTAAACAGACAAAATCACTCCTAAATGAAAGGGATAAAGAGTAGCACGAATGGATCCACAAAAAGTCAATAGTTACTCACCAGACATATCTCCAGCTAAGAAACAAAGCCAAAACCCAAATAAGACTTGATAAGAAGAATTACTATACTAGCTTACAAGCTAAATACCAAAATAATCCTCAAAACTTCTGGACCACTTTAAATAAAATACTACAACCAGGTCAAACTAAGACCCCTCAACCAACAGCAAGCAATCCCCTTGAAAGTATTGCTACCCAGTTTAATAAATACTTCATTGAATCCATCAAAATCCTTACTAACCAAAACTTTCTATTATTGCCCATCAACCTAACCTCTCTACTATATAATAACAGCACATTCTCCTTAAAACCAGTCCCAAAACACAACATACACAAATACTTGCTCAGGCTAAAATCCACAACCCTGGCAGCTGGCAACCTACCCTCAACATACTTATCAATAGCAGCTGAAGACATCTCCTATCCAGTTTCCCTACTAATTAACTGTTCCATATCTGAACAATGCAAACCCACTCTCTGGAAAATTTCTCACAGCATACCTCTACACAAAGGAGTCCCTCCACTGACTTCTCTAAATATCAGCCCATAGCAATCCTATTCCCTCTATCAAAAATCCTTGAAAGGTGTGTTCACACCCAAATACTTAACCATCTCCTAGACAATAAATTACTTACAAATACTCAGCACGGTTTTCACCCCTACCATAGTACTACCACAGCCGTTATTAGCTTCACTAACACCATCAGTCAACTTAGAAATAAAGGTGAGCTAGTATCAGAAATCTTTTTAGACTTATCAAAAGCCTTCGATACAGTGTCTCATAACAAACTGCTGCCTTGTCCAAACTGAACCTAAGCTACTCCACTATAGCCTGGTTTCAGAATGACCTCATAGATCAGCAACAAGTGGTATGGTGGAACAAAGCTCTTTCTCTCTTACTACCAGTGACTATGGACATGCCTCAAGGGTCTATTCTCAGCCCCCTCCTTTTTATCCTGTTTACAAATAATCTCCATAATGCTACAACTCTAGCCACCCATATACAGTATGCAGATGACGCGACTGTTATATGTTCTGTCCCAACTCTACCTGAACTACAGAACTTAACCCAAATATCCTTCAATGCTATTGAATCATGGTTGGCAGATGGCCAATTAATTTTGAACCCAAATAAAACTAAACTCATGTTCTTCCACTCCACTAAATTCAAACCTCAATACACTTACTTCAACATCACATCCAGTAATAAGACTTTGATTGAATCAATACCATCCACCCAACTTCTCAGTGTTGTTATTGATCAAAATCTGAAGTTCGACTTACACACTGCCTAGACTGTAAAAAAAATACACAAGACAATAGGTACCTTATACAGATGCAAAAACAACCTAATCACAAACTCCAGAATAACCACAGCCAGAACTCATCTTCTGTCAACTTTACTATACACCTCACCCATCCTTACTAACCTCTCCAAATCAGATCTAAGCAAGCTAGATACCTACTATAATAAAATAGCTAAATTTGCCACTAGCTATCCTTCTAGAACCCATCATTGTAAGGCCCTAAGACAACTATCTTGGTTAGAACTACCCCACCAACTCATTTGCATGCAACTCTCTACCGTCCACTAAATGTACTATAAACCCGATAAAACACCAGCTCTACAAGACTCCTCAATCCCCATATAAGTACCCATCCACTAATAAAGCTCTAATTGAAGTAACCAGGAGTAAAAATATCTCAGGTGACTCTCTATACTCCTACTACATTGCTAAACTGTGAATGCCTTACCACTTGAAATTAGAACTATAACCAGCTTAGAAAACTTCAAGCATCACATTAAAGCCCACCTCACCAATTCCTGGACTTGTACATGTACTGGCATAGGTATCCCAAACCATGGAACTAGCTGATTTTAAAATTTTAATTGAATATGTAATGAGCATTGAATTTAAGCCATATTACTACCTTATGTTTTTTGCTTTCTCACTGTTAATATCTACCAGATTTTATGTCTTCAGTTTGCTATGCTACCTGTATATAAGACTAAGTATCGTAATTACACTCATTGTATACAATGTCACTACCTCCTACTACTGTAAGAACTGTTTTCTAAAAGGATTGTTATACAAGATTATTGGTCTTGTCTCCCACTTGATCAATTTATTATGTTCTCATCTTTTTATCGTTATGAATGCCTGTTACTATTTCTTTCTTTATTGTATTATACAATTTTCTTTCTACTAACAAAATAGTTTATTAACAATGGAGCTTTTCTCCCCAGGCCTTCGCTGAAAAAGGGTTTTATGCCCAGTTGGACTCTCCCGGTAAACAAATGTAAAATAAACAAAATAATAAGTAAACCTTTACTTTTCTCTTTATTTAAAGTCCTCCCTATCACATCTACATGCTCCTTTATACAAATTATTACCTCTTTTATCCAGGTTTTGTTTTTTGCAATTATTATAATGCCATCTGCATATGTTAACAAAACTGGAATTCTTAACCTTTCAGGTGTTATATATACAGCCTCCTTCATTTTGTAATTTATTTCACATACTAACACACTCAGTACTAATGCAAACAGTATACAACTCAGTGGACATACCTGTCTTACACCACTCTTCATATTCACCTCTTAGCTTAAGCAGCCATTTATAAATGTTTTTACTTTATTATTACTATATGCTGACATATATAATTTCCTAACATCCTAACTTATATTATATTCTTTCATTATTACCCATAAGAGTTCATGTCCAATTTTGTGAAATGCCTTTCCTTTCATGATTTTTGCTTCTTCTTTTCTATTCATAATATCATCTACAACTTCTCTATCATTAATAATTCTTGGCAACTCTTTCCCTTTATACTATATATTCTATCTTCTATATTTTCCATTTTAATTTAAAATCTCTTTTGTATTATTTTCATTAAAATCATATAATCATTATTCAGTACTATCAGTCTTCAGTTTTTAATTGTTTCTATCTTCCTTCTTCAGTATGAATTTAAGTATTCTACTGCATAATTATTTATACACAAAACCTTCATTTAACCATTCATTCATTCATTCAAAATCTTTAATTTGTTGTGCCAATCCCTTAAATTGTTATGCATGTCATACCCAATTCCATCTGGTCCTGCAGCCGACTAAATATTTAACTGTCCTAATACATTTGTCTAGTTAATTTAAAGAAATTTATTTTTCCAACTCTTTGTTCTCTTTTTCTGTTAACTTTTTTTTTACTTTCCATGTTTTATTTACTACCGTTTTTTTAAACAGTTCTTGTACATATTGTACTACACCATTCATAATCTTTTCCTGAGTTCTTTTTAGTTCTCCTTTTACATTTTTTATTTGTGTCATTACACTATCATCTTCCTTCACCAATCTACCTAAGTAACTCCATACTTCTCTTTTTCCTTGTAAAAATATATTTGCTTATATAACAATTATTGTATTGTTTCTTGATTTCTCTCATACAATTCTTTTTCTTTGTCAAAGTACTTCCCATCATTATGCTCTAACTCTTCCAATGCATCATCGTATGTTATTTTATATTTTTCTTTCTCTACTTTTCTCATACCATATTGCCACTGTACATACATTGTTTGTATTTTCTTTATATATCATCCACCATTAAGACTCATTTAAAAATGCTCTCATTGTAATATATTTCCATAACTGTATTACTAATCTCTTTCCTTCTTTATTCCATGCTTTCTCATTTATCCTTTTTATTTCTTTGCTTATTTTATATAGTTATTTTCTTTTATCTCTAGCCATATTGCAAGATGATCTCCCATTCTCCAATAACTAAACCTGCTGATATAAAATAATCTGTTTCAGTTCTATACATATTCCTTTTGTAAGTCCATGAATTTTTGTCGCAAAGTTTTAACTTACCACATCTTATAACTTCTAACATTTTTCTTATAGCATTTTCTTTATGTTTATGCTTGCCTCTTAAATCACAATTAGTCTTCTGTTATTATAATATTCATATTTATCACTACATAGTGTAAAATCTGATGAAATAAGCTGTTCTCTTTGTTTACAATTAGCATAAGCATATAATGATATAATTCTGTATAGTTGCTCTTCCCATTTTAAATCTACAATGGTTAACCTTCCCATTTCTGCTAAAGTTACATCTAATATTTTTACTGTATTTCAGCAGAATATGGCTATTCTAGAACATCTCTCATTCCCATATTCTAGATTATATTTCCTCCCCATAATTTATCTTTGTAATCTTTTTTCATTTGCTAAAAATCTTGTATTCTAATATCATTACATCTATATCACATGTATCACACCACTCCAAAATCCTATTCTTCTTACTATATTCTTAATACTATTCACATTTACAGAAAGCACTCTAAATTTTTCTTATTCACTTTTTCTTAGATTCATGCTTCATGAGTTCATAGCTCATTAGTAGGCTAACTTTTTAATAGCCCATTCTAAGCCTAGACACACCATTATACCAACCCCTAATCATTAGCTGTGCATATTCTTTTTCATCCATTTCCTTTTTTCTTTTGTACTTATCAATTTAATTTTTCTTTTTAGTCTTTTACCTTTTACCAATAGAATTCTTTTTTTTCTTTTACTACCTCCTAATTTATATCGTGTTCATTGCTGATTTCAGTACATTCTTTTGTGTCCTCTATTATTTTTCTCCTCTATGTTTTGTTTGTTTCTTCTACTTTTAAAATGTCTTCTTTTTATTCATTTTCTCTTTTTCCTGTTTTACTTGCTCTTATTTTCATTTTTTTCCATAAATATACAATTTTGTTACATTTATAACATTTCAAGTCTCTTTTTTGCATCATGTCCCATTTCCCCACAAATATAACATTTTCTTTTGTCACAGTTACTTATCAAATTCCCTTCTTTCCACAAAAAAAGTTCTGAGTTGTCCCCAGTATTTTACAACAAACTGATTCCCCTCCACATTCATTAAGGTTGGTATAAGTATAATTGTTT
Organism: Protopterus annectens; assembly: GCF_019279795.1. Classification (NCBI taxonomy): domain Eukaryota; kingdom Metazoa; phylum Chordata; order Ceratodontiformes; family Protopteridae; genus Protopterus; species Protopterus annectens. Next base: position 334,163,448 of record NC_056738.1, on the reverse strand, counting down.
CTTTTTCTACTTTTAACACAATATTACAATACCAGCCACCAGTCCATAAACTTCCTTAGTCATAAACCTTTGCAGGGTCCAGTACTTATTTACATAAAGTTTTCAAATATCATTTCAAAGTATTTATTATTACCTCTGTTTGAAACTGTCATGATTTTTTATTTGTTTTTTTGTTTTTGTTTCCCTGTTAAATGATTTTATTACATAATACATCTGTTACACATTTTCTTTTTTCCATATTCTTCAAGAAAATGTTCCATTGAAAAATGCAGTCTCAAATATAATGTCACAAAATGTATGTATGTTAATAACAATAAATCATCTTACCTCATGTGCTTTTACACCCAAAGGAGGTATTGAATTGTCCCACACTTCATACCTGACCATTTCTTTGTCTTCTTAACTTTGAGTCCTAACCATGTAATTCTGTTTTTTTTTTAATTCTGCCTTATTTAATGCTAATCCAATTTTGCTTCTTTTACTTTCTTTGAATATGTTTTTTTTTCATTTCACCACTATTCTTCAGGCTTGTCTCTGCATCCTCCTTTTGTATTTTCTCCATAATGTCCACCCTGTAAACATCTCCTTCATTTTATGGCTCACTTTGCACCACCGTTTCTTTAAGTAAATCATCCCACAACCCTCTTGACTGGGGAGTTGTAATTATACATCAATTTGCTGACTCATCTCCATCAGATTCATAGTTTCATAGGTGTTTATTAGGCTAACATCCACAACAGCCTTTTTAAGCCTAGCCATGCATCACAAATCTCTGACAAGTTCTGATACCCTTGATAAGTGTAAGCATGGGGCTAAGAAATGAACCATTTACAGATTACTTACATCCATTAGAGATGTGGGGGTCAAACCAAGCATGAATTTCTGGTTTCCCATCCAATTGTCCAAGTTGCACTTAAATTGGGTTAGGGAGGAACTCTGCTTTACATGGATGGGGAGTCTGTTCTACAGATGGGATAGTCTGTTGGATACATACTTATCTCTCCAGCAGGTCCTATTTATATCACAGGCAGGATTTATGTCTTTAGAACAGTTAATTCTGGTGCTGATGAGTATGGGATTTTTATTTACAACTTATTTACACCTTACTTGCAATACATAAATTTACATTTTATAGAAAATTAACATTTCATACTTTAACTCTCCAAATAAATAAATAGCTACATTTCATATAGACCTCCAGTCTTTTTTCCATAAGCACAGCTTAATTTTCTTTACAATATTCGGTAGAATACATTTACCATTAAATATAACTTTATTTAACCTTTCAATCCAGATCATCCAAATTACACCAAACATTTTTTATCCACATTCCTGACATATTCTTTACTATGTTGTCTAATAGAAACTATACCCAATCATGTCCATATTTATTTGTTAATAATCTTGCAATTCCTTAACTATTTTTTCTCTTATTTTTCCTGTAAATGATTAACTCTTTTACATGTCAAAAAATATGTTCCATTTTCTCCAATTCCAAACAATGCAAGCAAACTCGTTCATCAGCTTTTTTTAAGGCAGGTTTTCTTTAATGAGTAACTTATTAATTTGTAATCTCCATAAATATCTTGATAAATCACATTCTTTATACACCATTTATTCATTTGTTTTATAGCTTTAATTTGTTTTCTTCTGTTAAATGTTCCCAAGGATTTGGACAATAATTTTGTCTCATAATATTCTTATACCAACTTTTCTTGTTTTCATCAACTTTATCTAATCTTAATTTCCCCATTTTTATTTTCTCTTGGTACATTCTTATTTCTTCATTTTTCCACTCATTTTCTCTTTTATCCATTTTAATTACATCACATTGTTTATATTTTTCTTTAAATATGTTTACTACCAATGTGTTCTCTTTTCCACTTATCCATCTCATAACATTATATAAATGTGAAGATGCTCCATACACTACTGAGTTCAATAAGTCCAACCCCCCTTATTTTTTTCTATGTATAAAACTTATTTCTCAACTAAAGTTAATCTAGATCCCCAGATAAATTGAAAAACAGTTTCAATAAACTGTTTCTCCATATCTTTTGGGAGCATATATATACTGGCTAAATATATTTTTGCATCTGTATTGTATTTAAGTGTACTTTTTATTTAAATGATAATCTATAGTTACTCCACATAATCTTAAGTCTTTTTAAATCTCTCAACATGTTCTCCTCATTCTCTTTTATTATATTATACTCTCCAAATTCAATTCCCAGTGCTGATATTGTTTCCAAAAACTGCACATCTCCAAATTTGTTATCTCTTATACCTTAAAACTTTCTTTGTTAATATTCAGTCCAATCTATTATAATGTATTAAATACATTCCTGATTGTTTTTCCATTTCTTTTCTACTTTTTGCTATTATGTCATCAGCATAAGACATAATAGGATATTTTATCCACACTTCTTGAATATATTTACTCTCATCCAGTTCCTTATGTAATACTTTTATTACACTACTCATAACTATTGCAGACAAAATGTCACTCATGCATCCCTGTTTTACACCTCTTCTCATTTTTATTCCTTCACTAAATCAACCATTTACTAAACATTTAATATTAACATTTTCATATATGGTTTCACATGCCTTTTTGATTTTTATACTAAAATTACATTCTTCCATTAATTGCCATAGAATGTCATGCTCCACTGAATCAAATGATTTATTTATATCTACCAATATTAAATTTAGTTCTGTTTGAACTTCTTAATATCATCTACTGTGTCACTAAGTATCATTAATACTTCCTGAATTCCTTTTCCTCTGACCCCATAAATATCTTCTTCTATTATATAATACATTTTACAATCTTTTTTGTAGTACTTTATTAATTTATAATCACAATTATTTAACATTATAGGTCTCCAGTTTCTTATTTCTCCCTTCTCTCTCTTTTTCCATATAAATCTCCTCACCCCGTCTCATATTTCATTATACATTATCCCATTATTTAACGATTCATTAATTATTTTATTAATATTACTTTTGCCATAGGTGCCATGCCACCTTTTCATACATTTGATAACCTACACCATCCAATCCAACTGCCGGATCTACGTTTACACTTTTAATTACTTTCTCCATTTCTGCTACTATAATCTGTTGTTCCAATTATTTGTTTATTTCTTCTGAAAACTGTTTTACCTTTCATAAACTTTTCATTTTAATCTTATTTATTTTACCATTTCTTTCTCATGAGTAACTACAACATCCATTATTTTAGATTGCTCCTATTCAATTCTTTTTCATTTCCCTCATTATACCAATCTCTTCCTTCGGGTATGGTGATACTTCTTTCTTCTTTCCCTGTAAAAAGTATTTGTCTATATAATAATTCTTTAATTTTCACTTGATTTTTCTAGTAAATTTGTTCTTCTGTCCTAAGAAAATATCTTTCATTCCTAGCTAAACAGTTTAGAACATTCTTTTGAATTTGCCCATATTCCTTCTTATTCTTTCACCTTTTATCATTCTCCCATATAAGATACATCTTTTTAGTTTATTTTATTTTACATTTGTTTACTGGGAGTGTCTGTCTGGGCCAGGAGCCAATTTTCAGCAGAAGCTTAGAGAGAAAAGCTCCAAAAAATTATTACACTAATAACCAGTTACCATAAAAGAACAAAAAGTACATACGCACCTACAAAATAGCTTACAATTATATTACCAAAAGACATGTAGCACAAATTAGGTTATTATCTATAAACCCCCTAACAAAGAAGCCTATCCTATATTCTACTAGAGCATGCATTAATATGTTTTTATGTAGCAGGGAAGTGAAATGAAATTTTGTAAGACAAATGTTGTAGCAGTTAAATATATCAATGTGTAAGTTATATACAAAAGAGAAAGAGAAGGTACACCAAGGTGTGATTAGGAGGATTTGACTGAGTGAGAGATATATAAATAACATAATTAAGTGCTATTTAAATATAATTCACCATTATGTCCAATTCTTATAAGAAAATCTCATTGTTAAATGATCCTTCCATAATTTTATTATGTCTTTCTGACCATCCTTGTTCCATTCTTTTTCATTAATTCTCTTAATACTCTGCCTATCTTAACATATTTTTATTTTGATCTGTCTCAATTCATATTGCTAAATGATCCAAATAAACCTGTCTCTACTACTTGTTCTGTTATAACTCTTATAGATTTTGGCAACATAAAATATTCTGTCTCTGTCTGAAGTCTTCCTCTCTTGACATGTGTTTTTACTTACATTTCATAATTTTAAATTCCCATATTTTATTATCTCTTCTATTACTTTCTGATCAGTCTTATACTTTTGATTTTTATTTCTTAAATTACAATTAAATCTCTTGTTACTATAATATCCATATTAACTATAACATAATATATTAGAAAACAATTTCTCCCTTTCTTTGTATAACACATATGTGTATATTGCTATTATTCTATACACTTTCTTTTCCCATCTAAAATCTACTAAAATCAATGCACCTAATTTAACTAACAAATAATCTAGAATTTGTATTTCTTTTCTATATAATACATCAATTCCTGAACAACATTCTTGTCCCAAATTCCATATTATACCACCTGTTCATAGTGTTTGTTTGTTCTCTTTCTTCTTTTTGCAAAATCTTAATATCTTCTAATTCTATCAACCTCACACTTGTTATACCATTTTATTATTCCAATTCTCCTAACTTAAATGTTAATACTATTGATATTAATTGATCGTATTCTGAGATTATTTGTTATACTTCTTTCTACTCTGCTGGAAATTATTTTGATTATCTATTTCTTTTCTTTTTATCTTTTATTCCCATTTATTTTCTTATCTTTAACTCTTTTCCCAATTGTATTTTTCTTGTTAACCATTTCCAGTGCATATCTTCTTCATCACTGAACACTGTATTACATTCCCTTTTTCATTCACATTTTTGCATAATATTTAAACTTTTTTCTCAGTGCAACTAACTAATTTCTTGTTCCTCTATTTTGTGTTTCTCTAATTGTATTATTTCACTTTCCATTCTATTTTGTTATTCGGTTTCACATTCTAACGCCCCCCGTCCTTCTCACAGTCCATCCATACATGTCTAGTTTGCTTACATTTATAACATATATCTTTACAGCTTTTTGTATTATGAGCAATTTTCTCACATAACATCTTTTTATCATAGTTATTCACAAAATGTCCCTCTTTCAAAAAAATAAATAAAAACAGGTCTTTGGTTGCTCCTAATATTTAACAACAGCTCTATTCCCATCAACAATAATTACACTTGGGATATGTACACTTTTACCATTCTCCATTTTCAAAATCACATTACAGTCCCAAGTCCTCTGTTATCAAGAACTTTTGAAATGTATTTTACTTCATTACAAAAATTCAAGTAAATATTTTGAAATAGTCTCTCTTTCAGTCTCTGTTTGAAACTGCATGTTGACTTTTTTCTGCATTTTTCAAAAAGTCTTAACCACATAATTATTCCATGGTTGAATACCTTTCTCTGCATAATTTTTTTAAGAAAATTTCTAAAGCTTCACCAGTCTCATAAAAAAATTGTCACAGTATGTCTCCTTGTTTGTTAGAATAAATGCTATTACCTGCTGTGCCTTTTCACCTAAAAGCACAACTATCTTGTCCCAAATTTCATACCTATTCAACTCAATTTCTTTTCTACACTGAATTTTTCACAATATGCTTCTTTTCTATTTCTTTTGTTTTCTTCTTCTTCTCCGCTTCTTTTTGAAACCCTACGTCTTCTTTTCTTCTCTGCTACTCAACTTTTCCAATATTTCACCCAATGAAACTTCCTTTCCTGTCTTCAGTTCACTGTGTTCCAATAAATTCTATAGTATATCATCCCACAACCCTTTGAACTAGAAGGTTGTAATTATAACTTCTCTTTCACGCTTCAACCTTAGGCTAGTGGGACTAACCTGGTCACAGACGATAAATATAAAAATAATAAAGTGTTTGAATTTGCATGATTTGAACTATTGCACTTCAGCATAGAATCTCAAATTTCATTCTAGGCACCAACTCTTCTGGACCAAATAATGACAAACAGTGTAGGTTGTTTATAGCAGACTCGGTGCTTAAATGCAACTTATCTCTAATAAGTAACATCTGTACTAAGAAAAGTTATTGCTTTGGCTTTATGAAATCACATTGGCTTTACTTTGTGTGGGCAGCAAACATACCACCAGTCAAACCTTAATACAGTACTAAGAAAAGCATGACCATCTTTAGTGACTTTTAATGCACAGTAATAAAAGGTTCATTTATAATGTTGTTACTCTACTGTGACATTTTTTAAATCAGAAACAATAGTTTTAAAGAAGTGTGGCATGCTGCTTTGCTTACAATGTCCAGTGCATCAGTGGCACCACTTGGCTTCATATGGTTCAGTAGCTCCCAGTTTGGTTCAGTTTCAGTTCCTTGTTCCATAGATTATTGCAGGGTAAGAAATGTTTGATGATTATGTTGTAGGTATCACAAGGCTCCTGATGGGGTATCATGGTCAGTGACAATGTTGTCACTCTCTGAATCATTTCCAGCAGCCTCAAATGTTAATAAATACTGTCAACTTCCTCAGATTCATCTGAAAGTGTACTTCTGTCTGAACTATGTTATCTAGGTGGCAAATCTTAGTGCTGATAACCCTTGAGGTAGATGGTGATCATTGGGCTGATAGCTACAATTACAGGTATGCTGTGTTGTCATCTGTCTCATACAGAACTAATAGAACTGGTAAGGATGTGCTGTTTGAAAACATCTGAGTATTTATAGTGATGCATCAGCATCCCACGTCTTTTGTAAAAGGAAGGCAAACTGTAATAATGAGATTTGCCTTACACATTATGGTGTGTGAACATATGTATGCATATCTAATTATGTTTTCACACTGTATTCTTATATTTTACTTCACATTATAAATTATGCCTGAATTACATTAGTTGTCATTGTAGACAGGAAAATTACACTCATTTCATCAATCATGCTATATTAGTATGCTGTAGAATGTTGTTAAGGATGAGTTCAATCAATTTCCCTCTGAGGCAGCTGTCAGATGCTCAAAGTCACTCTTCAGACACATCCCCTGTCATCCAAATGGCATGGGGTGTCTGTGATGCCTAGGAAAAGCCATATGGGATCGAAATAGTAAGGCATTCATGATATTCTGGTCACCATCTGTTAGTTTATCTGATCCATCACAGCTGTAGCATACTTGGAGACACACATGCTCTTTAGCTGTATTCTGATCCAGTAGGTTAAGAGGCTTGAAAGTAAGTGTTTTCTAGCCCTAGCCAGTAAAACATAAGTGGGAATCATCGCATCTGAATATGTTATCATTTTCATATCTGCTTAACAAATTTGATAAAATACTATATAGCCAATGGTCAATGGCCAGGGAGTCTGCACACTTTCTTTCACCTTAGGGTCTTTTGCAACTTGTGTTGCTTTTCAGTCTCTAGCAGATTAGCCAGCTATCTGTGGGAACAAAATATGGCTTTGACTTGGTTGTGTGGTATGGATGGATAAAACCCTGACTACAACCCAACAGCCTCAAGTACAAGCTCCAGAGTGAGTAGCTATTAACAGTGCACCTATCCCTGGAGTGAAAGAGGTGGGTGGAGTTGGTTGATTATCACCATGCAGGTGAAGGCTGACATGGGTCCAGATAGCCAGGACTGGGGATATAATCTTAGCTCTGCTAAGCCAGGTGGTAGCTTTCATTATTGCTCAAGTGGTAACACACATGAATTGGGAACCTGCAATGAGGTAGGAGCTCACATCAGCCACTGTGGGGAGACATTAGTGCTTAGTAATAACAGCCATATTAATTATGGCTTCCTTGTGGAGCTTTTGACAGATGGGGAGTGGCACCAGTGGGGTACTGATAAACCATTCAATGGGCTTTAAGGCTGCAGCTGAGGACTGGTGGTGATACTGGTTTTCTCCTAAGGGCTCGCAGGTTGTTAACTGCAATGATCTATGGAAGGAGACTGGCTACTGTCAAACAACCTTCTTGATTGTCTGGATGACTGCTTCCTCTAGACATCTCCTATGTGAGCCAGTGACCAAAATGTTGTTGATGGGGACTGAATGGTCTGAGACTCATAGGAAGGAGGGTGATGGTCTGTAGGCAGGGAGGCAAAAAGCATAGCTTGATAATGGCAGACACTGATTGAGAAACTATCTGTCATAACAGTAGCCTGATGATTAATGCACCTCTGTTTTGGACGTTGATGAAGCAGTGACACAATACCTACTGCACATTATAATGCCTTCTGCACATCACTATTCTTTCCCTCTCACGGTCACTTTCAGATAAGATTGCTGGTAGAATGTTGCTCAGCAAATTTAAGGGTGCAGATTTTGGAATTCCAGATTCCCTTACCAGATCCATCAAAATCATATGAGGAAGTAAATCTGCACAGCTCAGCAGTTCAGCTTTCTCACTGTCAGACTGAAACTCCTGCTTTGTATCACAGCACACATGATGGGATAGAATAGAAGTGACAACAGCTACACAAGAAATGACTGAATAACAAGGACTTTTTAATAAATGAGAGCTAGCATTGACTAATACCTGCCTCTGAGCACACACAACTTGCCTTACTTAACTGAATGGCAATTGTCTGTTCATTATTTTTTGCAGTGTAGGATTTCTGTGAACAGCTGAACCACTGCTATTTTGTCTAATGTAAGCATGCCAAAGCACCCTAGCCAGTGTGATATTTTGCTTTAATCAGCAATGTTATACTTAACAGAGTAGCAAATGGCATATTTTATGAAGATGAGCTTTTAGTGTTCTTACATTTTGACCACTGAAAACAGCTGTATGATATAACATTATTGTTATACATGGTTTGCACTGCATTTGCATCTAAATGGCTACAGTTCTTATGAAGGTTATATAACTGTTAATATGCAAACAGGTTGATAAAATATTTAAAATTAAATAACTTCCCTTACAAATACAGAATAGTATTTAGAGTTCAGTACCATAAAAGCTTTAATGTATGTATCCCTGTCAGTTATTGGGCTCTCAGCTGTTCATAAGCTTCTTTACAGTAGCTCAGGGTGCATGGTTTGATTCCTTCCATCTTCCTTCTTTACAGTAGCTCAGGGTGCATGGTTTGACTCCTTCCATCTTCCTTCTTTACAGTAGCTCAGGGTGCATGGTTTGATTCCTTCCATCTTCCTTCTTTACAGTAGCTCAGGGTGCATGGTTTGATTCCTTCCATCTTCCTTCTTTACAGTAGCTCAGGGTGCATGGTTTGATTCCTTCCATCTTCCTTCTTTACAGTAGCTCAGGGTGCATGGTTTGATTCCTTCCATCTTCCTTCTTTATAGTAGCTCAGGGTGCATGGTTTGATTCCTTCCATCTTCCTTCTTTACAGTAGCTCAGGGTGCATGGTTTGATTCCTTCCATCTTCCTTCTTTACAGTAGCTCAGGGTGCATGGTTTGATTCCTTCCATCTTCCTTCTTTACAGTAGCTCAGGGTGCATGGTTTGATTCCTTCCATCTTCTTTCTTTACACTAGCTCAGGGTGCATGGTTTGATTCCTTCCATCTTCCTTCTTTACAGTAGCTCAGGGTGCATGGTTTGATTCCTTCCATCTTCCTTCTTTATAGTAGCTCAGGGTGCATGGTTTGATTCCTTCCATCTTCCTTATTTACAGTAGCTCAGGGTGCATGGTTTGATTCCTTCCATCTTCCTTCTTTACAGTAGCTCAGGGTGCATGGTTTGATTCCTTCCATCTTCCTTCTTTACAGTAGCTCAGGGTGCATGGTTTGATTCCTTCCATCTTCCTTCTTTACAGTAGCTCAGGGTGCATGGTTTGATTCCTTCCATCTTCCTTCTTTATAGTAGCTCAGGGTGCATGGTTTGATTCCTTCCATCTTCATTTGCCTACTGTGTGACTCTCAACAAGCCACTTAACTAGTCAGAGCTCCTGCTTTGCCCCTGAAAAGTGATTCTCATGTCTAGTGGGCTTCACCAGTAAATACACGTGTTAAAAAAGTAAAATAACTAGCAGACCATGCTTAACGAAAACAACGGCAAGCACTTAATTCTTTCAAAACATGTTCATAATACGATTGTGGAACACCATGTAATAATTAAGCCAAGCAGCTTGTTTGTGTTACTGTCATTAATCTGTTTTCACTTGTGACAATGAACTAGCAGCTGCTTTAGTAAGATGCTGCACAGAGAATGCAATTATTACAGCATTTCAAAGCAGAGGAATAAGTGTAAACATAAAAAACACTGAAAGGTTATCTTCATAAAACATGCCAGTAGTACTGTGTAGTGCTTCACTTTTTGTTTTGGCAATTTATAACTGTTATAAATGTTAATATCGAAGAACAATAACTATGTTTGTCTGTAGTCACAATACATTTCCAAAGTGACACAAAGCTTCATACAAATATTTTAATTGGGAAAATGATTACTAAATTGTGTTAAATGTACAATGATTTGGATCTTGAGAGCTAATTAAGCATGTCTGTTACCTTTGCCATATTCTATAATATACAGCAGAAGAGAAGACACCAGGAATGTTTCAGGTATACAGAGGAAACTGTTTGCCTCTATATGATGTTCTGAATGTTTCTGTTGCTCATATGCCTAAACTGCAACAACTTCATATTGCTGATTATGGAGGTCTACTGGTATGATAGACATTTGTCACTTATAACTTAGGCCATCACACATAACATATGCAACCAATCACAAATACAGCAGTACAGTCAGCAGAGTTATCACTTGTCCCTGTTTTCACAGAACAGCTCCAAGCTGATAAACTAATTATTCTGAGGATAAAATGTAAAAATAAGAAATGTCCAGATATTTTAGGACAAAATATTGTCTATTTTTTTTAATTTTGCAGAAAGCTATTATACAATATCTGAAATACCTTAACATGACAAGTCTTTTATTTTGGAAATTAAGCAACATAAAATATTTTGTCTTGGTTATGTTTTGTACTGCAAATGTCTCACATTCAGTAAGAAATGCCCCACTTTGGATGCCCAGAAAAGTGGCAACTCTGTCAGAGACAAATGTTACAGAAAACAATGGTCACTTTACATAATGCTACACACTGTTTTAAGGCATCCAGCCTTGTGTATTTGGTGCCTTTATGTAAGACATATAATACATCTATAAAATGTGCAAAGACATTGCACACTGGAAGTGTAGTCAAATGACTGGGTAAAACTGCAAACAAAAACATAAAGTTCAAACTATACATACAGTTGAGCAGAAGCACAGCAATGGTGACTTGCTGTTAATTCCCAGATTTTTTAAATTATCCTTTTCCTTTGGAACCTTTGGGAATGGTGTTTGAGTTTTCCCAAGAGCTTACTTTTTATCCCCCTACAGGACTGAGTGCAATGGCTTCTCTATCTGCACCCATATTTGTTATAAGTGTAGTAAGCCTGATCCAGTTTGACCCTTTTCAGATAAAACCCAATTACCCAGATATGCAGCAAGACGGATCTGGTTCCTTAAATAGTTCTGAAAATCAAAAACAAGCAGTAATAGTATCACCAATATACAATATGCTACTTTGTTACTCAGATATATACTCTAGTTGAGACCCCAAGATTTATTTATTTATTTATTTTAGTTCCCTTCCATACACAAGTGTGCTACTTTGTAATACATGCTATGTGAGACTGTTGAGGTTTATTTATTTATTTGTTAATCAGCTGAGGGGGAAATACATTTTTCCACCATGATTTGAGCTTAAGGTAATACAATATTGTTTGTCTTAGGTTCAAGTAGAAACAATACAATTATTAAACAGAACAATGTATTGGTTCACACCCTCATAGGAGATTACTAGGCTAATGGTTTAAGAGCACTTATAAACCTAGACAATATAAACCACTTTTACCCAGTATATGGCCCCTAGGTGCAAGAGTATGGCATGGATTTCTGCCTATGCTTTGAGTATCTTACAGATTGCCCATATCCATAAGGTACATAGGCACTACCCCAGGTGTGAATTTGTGTTTCCCCATCCATTCATCCAAAATGCAACTGAAGGGGGTTAGGGAATGGCTCTTCTTAATGTGAATAGGAAGCCTGTTCCAAAGAAGGGGCAATCTCTAAGACACGTAGCTGTCCTCCAGCATGTTTTGTTTGAGTTGCTAAGTTAAGATCTCTAGATCAGGTGACCCTCATGCTGTTTGACTTGCAGATGTGTAGCAGCTCCTTCAAGGCTGGATTTGCGAGTGCCTTGTAGGTCAGGCATATGTCACCCATTAATAGTTGGTAGGAACAGAGTAAAGGGATAGGACTTTTAGTCTATCCACATAGGACATGTTGTTTACACCCTGTATTTCTTTGTGAGGAGCCTCTGAGGTCACTCTAGCTAGTGCGTAGTCAAGTACATGCCAAATGGTGCACGGTACTCGATTACTGGTCTAATACGGGCTGAGTACAGAGGGACTATCATTTCCTTGGATCAGGATGCTATACCTTTACTTATAAATTGTTCCTCATCACTGTGGACACATGGTGGCCAAAGTTCAGGCTACTGCTTACCTGTGCACCTAGATCTCTCACCTCTTAGCCTGCTCTTAGAGGTGTGCAATCGATGTTGTAATTTGTAAGGGTATTTGACTTCCCAAAGGGTATGATAATCCATTTTTTCACATTTTGTTTTAGCTGATAGTTCTGGCAGCAATCATTTGTCTGTCTATACCCTCCTGAAGGATATCTACATCATTGGGGGATTCAATGATTGCCCCCAGCTTGCAGTCATCAGCAAACTTTGTCATCCAGAGGCCTTCTACATTAGCTTTGACTTTCTAGAAGTTCAATTGACATCAAGACAAAGAGAAATATAGCTTTTTCTGTAATAAGGAGAATGTCCGTAGTATTTAAAGAGAGACATTTACATAATGTCTTGCCATTGGAATCAATGAATCGATACATTTTATTCAGCATGTTTTGGATTTGGTGGGTAATTTCTCAGTTAGAAAAGGTGATAGTAAATAGAGTAAACTCATGTTTAGGAATAAGCATATTTTCAGTAATGGCTCTATGGATTTCAAAGCTCAGAACATTTTCTAACAATTGCTAAAAATTTGTCTAAAATAACTACTAGAATTAAAAATAAAACTACAGATTTTTCTTTAGTTATGTCAGTAAGTTAAGAAATAACACCTAGCAATGTTCAGAGCCAGTCCACCATTACGCTGCCCACTCTGACCCTAAGGAAACTGCTAATATCCTAGCTGATAAATTTAGTGCAGATTTTACACCACCCACAGTTACGGCTGTTCTACAGATTCCTCAGTTGCAAGCCACCCCCTAATTAAGGTTTATGTCTAACTGTAGAATTGCTCAAGCATCAAATCACGATTGATGCTGGCAGTCTGACAAAAATATATCTTTTGGAAAAAATCATACAAATAAAAAAGATTACAAAAGGAAAACATCATTTATTTTTGTGATTCTGTTATAAAACCCCACAGATACTTTCAGACTTAACTTGTGTGATGGAAAGGGTTTTTCTAAGGTAACGTTTAGGGTAAGAGTTAGGGGGAGGCACATGGGTAGTGTTATGTTTAGCAGACCCCCCCCCCAGGCATAGGATTATTGTTATGGTTAGCACACCCCCTAACCATGTTACTAATCCATACTAACACTAACCATGCACTTGCCTCTAACCCCATACCTTACACTAAAATAAACCTTTCCATAACACTACACTAAATAAAACAGCTTGGACATAATCTACATACAAAAAACAGACACACAGCCCTGAATCTGTCCTCTTACTTAACCCTTAACACTTTCAAAATACCAAACCTACCCATTTACTAAGGCCTTACTGTAAGTCTAACCAAAAACACATGCATACGCAGTGACCCCCAGTGCCAAATCTTTGAAAATATTTAAATGATTCAACATTAATGTAAACAATGCACAATCCCAATGCAGCGCTGCTTTCAGTTAAGACGAGGAGCTCACGCTAAAATGTAAATACAGTCCAAACACAACGTGCGTGATCCTCTGATGGCAATAAAACGTAATAAAACGCTGGGTGATAGCAAAATTCAAATCACGATGATACACTCGTACAAACAGATAAACTTTTATTCCATAGAGTGAGCGCTTTCGCCAAAGGCTTCTTCAGACTCTTATTACAAGGTAAAAATACTTAAAACCTGTTTAAAAACCTTTCCAATGCTTACTATTGGTTGTTAAGCACCAACTTGTCACATGGTATGAAAAAATAAATAAAAAGTGACAGATACATAAAAACATATATTACGTAAAAACACAACATCATACAGAAGTGCGTTCTTCAAAAGGCTAACGCCCTGAATACATATACATAACAAGAAATACGATGTCATTGCAAATCCCTTTGTATATGTATTAAAATCATTAAGACTCTCAAAGCACACGTAAAATACATTACTTTGCTAAACAGTATAAGAACTCTGTAATACTTTACAAATCACTGATACTAGGGGATGTATAAATCAAGATTTCAGACAACTAATGGCACAATGATGACTCGGTGTATATAGGTAATAAGTACAAACAACAATATGCGACGTTGACATTCTGTGAGCGAAAAATACATCTGGTCATAAGTATATAGCCCACAAAACCCATAGTGTTGTTCAGGTGGTCAGGACAATCTATATACATAAACACCTCTTCCGTGTATATAGATTGTCCTGACCACCTGAACAACACCATGGGTTTTGTGGGCTATATACTTATGATCAGATGTATTCTTCGCTCACAGAATGTTAACGTCGCATATTGTTGTTTGTATTTATTACCCATACACACCGAGTCATCATTGTGCCATTAGTTGTCTGAAATCTTGATTCACACATTCCCTAGTATCAGTGGTTTGTAAAATATTGCAGAGTTCTTATACTGTTTAGCAAAGCAATGTATTTTACGTGTGCTTTGAGAGTCTTAATGATTTCAATACATATACAAAGGGATTTGCAATGATATCGTATTTCTTGAAATATATATGTATTCAGGGCATTAGCCTTTTGAAGAACGCACTTCTGTATGATGTTGTGTTTTTACGTAATATATGTTTTTATGTATCTGTCACTTTTTATTTATTTTTTATACCATGTGACATGTTGGTGCTTAACAACCAATAGTAAGCATTGGAAAGGTTTTTAAACAGGTTTTAAG
Source organism: Protopterus annectens (assembly GCF_019279795.1). Lineage (NCBI taxonomy): Eukaryota > Metazoa > Chordata > Ceratodontiformes > Protopteridae > Protopterus > Protopterus annectens. Next base: position 334,148,242 of record NC_056738.1, on the reverse strand, counting down.
TATTTTTACCTTGTAATAAGAGTCTGAAGAAGCCTTTGGCGAAAGCGCTCACTCTATGGAATAAAAGTTTATCTGTTTGTACGAGTGTATCATCGTGATTTGAATTTTGGTATCACCCAGCGTTTTATTACGTTTCATTGCCATCAGAGGATCACGCACGTTGTGTTTGGACTGCATTAATGTAAACAATGATATTTATCTTTCGAAATCCAGAACTTGACATACAGTGCATTTGATAAAGTGTGTATTTGGTGACTCTTACACACCTGAAATTCTTTTGAACAAAGAAATATTTGATCATCTAGGAGTAACCCCCATAATTATTATGGCCTAAATCCTCTCATCCCCCTTTAAAGCTAAGAACACTTCACATATGAGCCCTGATAACATACCAGGTTGCCTGATTATCTGTACCAAATATGGCTTATCTGAACTTCTACTTAACTTCTGTAACCAAAGCCTCTTCACTGGTTACATTACAAACAGCCATTTCCATACCATTGCACATTTATTCCTCAACTAAAATGTTCATCAGCAGATAAATAAGACACAATGACATGGCAGATTTATATCTCAACATAAGTAGCACATATGCTACCTTCAAGGTAAACCTAGCTATTAGATGGGCATTCTTGCTTGGTAATTACCTATGTACCTATGAACCTAAGAGAAGGAGCTGCAAAAGAAAATAAGAAAAAGTCTATCAGAAAGATATGTATTTTTACCCAAACCAGTACAATAAAAATGATAAAAAATCAGGGAAAGAAGTAAAGTGATGTAAAAGATTAGAGATTCTCTTTAGCTCAACAAAGAGTACACCAGTTAATAAACCTTTGCTCATCTGAGTTCTGATATGATCAGTACCAGAAGCAGTACATTGCTGGCATTGAAACCAGGTTGAAATTCTTGATGTGAGTTGATAGGAAGGTAGATGTCTTCATTTCTCTGGTTAACTTAGTGGCTTGCACACTCGCTGGGACTCTCCTAGGAATGCTTTTCACCCTCCAGCCTCTTATTTCTATCTGCACATAAATTGCCCCCTTTCTGGCCACCAGATGGCAGCATTCCATAGGACATAACAACTCACCAGCCCTAGTAGTCCCACGAGCCAATTTACTTGGCATATCTCATATACTACTTAAAAACAACATTTTACAATAATTAAAAGAACACTATGGTCACATACGGTGTTGTTCTTGCCTTGTGCCTATAGGCTGTGTCTACCTCTACCAGAACATAATGCATTATCTAAAGACACAGTTTATCTGGCCACACAAAACACCAACATACGTGCCTGCATATAGTACTTTTTTGCTCTCCCCACTTTAATATTTGGACCTCTGTAACTTACCTGCCCACAATCCAAGCTAACTGATTGTTTTTTCCCTTCACTTGCCTCCTCCAGCTGGGCCAACTCACTCCGTTTGGCCTTGCTGTTCTCGGGCTCACTTCACTCTTCTACCCTAAACCCATTCTCACCCACCCCCTCTTTCATTAAATTTATACTCTGTAAGCCCCACCCCTACCCCTCACTAACCAAAAAAAAGACACACCCTTCAATTTACTCCTCCTCCCAGCTATTTCCACTCCCAGAACATTCCTCTCCTCTCTAACCACGATACTATTTTCCTCCCTCCCTTTATCCAGCAGCCTAATCCCTTCCCCCTCTTCAATTACTTTTTATAGATACCCAGCATTCTCTTTGATATTCTTCTCTAGTGCATATTACCTTCCACCTCATTAATCTTTCAACATGTTACCTCTTTACCTTTCTATCACCCTTCTCTTCTTCCTATCACTGACTACTTCATACCACACATCCCTCTGCTTCCTAACACCATCACCTACTCTCCAATACTACCACTATTCCCACATCAACTCTCACGCACTACCAGTCTCTCCATCTCTCTTTCTTATCTCTCCTTCCAACCTCTTCACGATTACTACATTTCCAAAGATGTCTTTCACCACTACTATAAAATCTAGAACTCATGCTACATTGAACCTACTCGTGTATATTCTAACTTTCTTTGATACACTACTGCTTGACGGGGACATCCACCCCAACCCAGGACCACCTGCCTCTACCTCTCACAAATACACATCACATACCTCGCCCACTCAGCTACTACCCTATGCCCTCACTCCTTCTCCTAAACCTTAACTATTTTCTCTCTAAATATCTAAAGTGTCATAAATAAAATAACAGAACTGCACTTGTGGATTAACAACTTTCCCCATACTTTAGCCCTCAAAGAAACCTGGGGTTAAAACCACACATCTCTAACTCAGAAATTCTACCTCCAGGATACAACATCTTTCACACTGACAGAACCAATAAAAGAGGTGGAGGAGTTACCATCCTCTACTCTGAGCAACTCAATCTCTCTCCTCTTTAAATTTCTGCACCTACCTTTGCACCTGCAGAAATTCTTATTGTAAACTGTCACCTCAACCCTCTTAAAAAAATTGCCATAGCTTTTATTTATATACCCCTCCTGGAGACAATATCTCTATTCTTGAAAACTTTTCTTCCTGGCTCACTCCGTATGTTCTGTACGAAAGCATTATACTCAGAGATGTTAACATAGACTGGTCTAAGGTCTCTGCCACATCTCCTGCTCATAGTCTCAATCTACATTGACTTCCGCCATCTCATATCCTTCCCTAGCAGGACTAACAAAAACTCTACATCTGGATTCATACTAGACTTGATCCTTATTTCAGATCTCAGTCTTTATCATAACCCAGGCATTCTTCTTAACTCCTTAAGTGACCATTCCCCTGCCTACATCCATAGAATTTCCCAACATTCTCCCAAAGACCACCTATATAGAGAATGTTGCAATCTCTCCCATTTTAATCTAAACAATTTTAACTCTACATTGTCCATCATTAAATGGTCCTTCCTATATAACCTCCCCTTCAATGAATCTGTAACAACTTTCAATAAGTTATTTTTGATGTACTTAACTCCATGGCACCTTCTGGAAAAATCAGAATAAAATCCAATTTTGCCCCCTAGCTTACAAAGCATACCTGCTCTATTATGAATCACAGAGACAGTGCCTGGACAGCCTGGGTCATAAGTTAAACCCTCTCCTATTTCAAAGACATAAAGAACTTAGAAATATGTTTAAAAAAATAGTAAAAAAATATAACAAAGCTTTCTCCAACCATGAAAGCTCACATAAAACCCGCATAAAAATCCCCCAAAAATCTGGTGTACAATAAATAATCTTCTTTACCCAGGTAACCCTCTTACCCCCAACTCCTTTCCACTTAAAACAGCTACAGAGACTGCTACTCTCAAAAACAATTATTTTATAGAAACAATTCAAAAGCTTACTCATAATAGTGCTACTTTCTCTCCCCCTCCTTCACCTTCCAACAAAACACCCTCCAACACCTTCTCCTTCCAACCAGTTTCCACCACCTTCATTAAATGTCTCCTAAATAAACTCAAGCCTTGCTCCCCCTCTGCAGATAAACTTCCATCCCATTTTCTTAAAATTGCTGCTGAATCAATTGCCTATCCTGTCTCTGTACTTATAAATGGATCAATTACCGAAGCTCATGTCCCTGATATATGGAAATCCTTTTATGCACTCGCTCTACACAAAGGTGAACATTCTACTGATTCTTGTCACTGTTAACCTATTGCTATCCTATCCTCCCGATTCAAAATTCTGAAAAAGCGCGTCCGTACTCAGTTACTTAAACACCTCCTTGACAATAACCTTCTTACTCCTACCCACCATGGCTTTAGACCCCACCATAGGACATCTACTGCACTACTCTCATTCACCCACAAAGCCTAGCAGACGCCCGTGATAACAATATGTTTGTCTCTAGCTTATTCCTTGATCTCTCTAAGGCCTTTGACACAGTCTCTCACTCTAAACTACTAACAAAACTTTCAGACCTTCATCTCTCTACACCTTCTGTAAATTGGTTATCTAGCTACCTATCCAACAGACAACAATCCATATGCTGGCAGACTGTCTTCTCCCCCTTTCTTCTTGCCAGCACTGGTGTTCCCCAAGGACCCATCCTAGGTCCCCTTCTGTTTAATATTTTCACTAACAAACTACACTCTGCTACTAACCTCTCTACACTTCTACAATATACTGATGACTCCACTCTCATCGCCACTGCCCATAGCATCCCTGAACTTCTAGCTCTCACCCAAGACACCTCCTCATCTGTCAAAACCTGGCTGTTAGACAATCAACTCATACTATATCCAAAAAAAAACCCCTAAACTCCATCTTTTCTTTCCTAAAACACTTGCAAATCATAAATCCTCCTTCTCCAGCACCTCCCTTAGCAACACCATCATTAAACCTGAACCCCATACCAAACTACTAGATGTCATTATTGATGATGAACTAAAATTTGATGTACATATCCATCAATGTATTAAAAAAAACACCAGAAACTTGAGTCTCATCTACCACAATAAAAAATGTCTCACACCCTCCTCTAAACCCTCCCTAGTCCAGTCTCTTCTTTTACCCTGTCTACTGTATGCAGCTCCTGTCCTTACTAACATCCAATCTTCCTACTTTCCGAACTTGAGCAAACATATAACAAAATAGCCAGATTTGCCTCCAATCTCCCTTACAAATCTCATCACTGCCTCGTTCTCAAGTCACTACAGTGGCCTGAATTTTCTAAGCAACACCTTCTGCCTCAGTTACACAATACACACACTATACTGTATGATCCCACTTTCTGCCCCTCTATCTCTAATCTAGTGTCTCAGTATAACCCCAGCCATCAAGTTTGTACAACAGATAAACACCTTCTGGACATCTACAAACCTACTAAAATTATTGGAAAGTCCCTTTATGAATACTATGTAGCTCAAACTTGGAACACTGTTCCTCTCAACATAAGAAGTATTCCCTACAAACACCTGTTTAAACAATAACTTAAATACCATCTACAAAAGGCCTGGTTCTGCCCATGTCATTCACCCATGTGATATCTTTTCTCTTCTTACTTATGACACTTCCTCATCAGCATGTCTTCCTTATACTACTGTTTTGCTTGAATGAATACTGAACTGTACATAGAAGTAGATTTATCGTATGCATTTGTTGTAGTGAACTATCTATTGTATTTTGTTTAACTTTAGATAATTGTAAACTTGTTTGGAGCTTTTCTCCTCAGGTCTCCACTGAAAGTGGGCCCCTGGCTCAGTTGGACCAACTCAGCTAACAAATGTCAATGAAAATAAATAAATAAATTCTTGAATATTTGTAAGGATGTGTTTGTAAATAAGCTTTCCACGTATAATTTCTTTGGGAATTATGTTAGTAATCTGGCAATCAGAGGATAATTGAAAAGATTAACAGCCTTAAGACACTTAGGAAAAAAAGCTCACAGTTGTACCAATAACTATGGTATTCATGTTCTGGTCTTTGTCTTGGGCATGGATTAAATATATATTCTCTTCCAGTCACATCTATACATCATCACAAATAATTTGCATGTCCTATTTTATGTGGATTCTTTGCTGGCATCCATTCATGGCCTTTTATGATGCATCTGGCACTATAAACCTCGTCAGATAATGCATACTCATTTATGTATATTTTAATCATTTAACTGAGTATCACACTTGCTATCAAAAAGGACGAGAAGCAGATATGCTACACATACAGCCATAAAGTGCAGGAACATTGCCAGATCACACTTCAACTGAAAATAGGTCACTGGAAAATAGATATGCTACTGATACTGTCTGATTTTAATAACAGAAAGAGAGACAAATAAATAAATGACAGATGTCAGAGGTTGACTGACTAATAATAGAGAGTAGAGAGTAAAACAAAGATTGACAGATACTGACAGAGGGATGAACTGAGGGAAAATATAAAGCACATGAAAGACACAGTAGGAAATGCTTTAAATGATTTATGAATGATTTTTTTCTAGATTTCTGAAAGCTCCTATGAGGGATTTTTTTTATGAGAGCTAAGAGCTGCCTGCTCTGTACAGTAAAGTCATCAGTGCCCATTATGTTACCCCTCCTTGTTCCCCAGTGGCACAGGCAACTTCCATTGTTGAAGCGGATGGAACAAAGTTCTTCAGTAAATTTGCTTGAGCATGCTAGAAACATCTCATTTTAACTATAAGAAACATTATTTTTGAATTTATGCATACATTTCCCTCTTGTATAAATGCCATTGTTTTGTGGATTTTTGGCTGATAGCAATTTTGTTAAATAAAATCTATCTATACTAAGCTTTTTATTTGTCTGATAAGTGCATAATTTACTGCATTGTATTTACAGAAAATGCTCATACCGCATAAAATTCCTCATATTATGAGGTATGTATAAATGTTCTTCAACTACTCTGTGGATTAACTGTGCATACACAATTCTGTATACTTTGGGAAGTAATACACAGATTAAAAGAGTATACTGTTTTGATTGTGCTTTGTAGCTTGGACTATAACTAAAAAGGTTCCCCAATACAATCCATATAGTTAACAAACAAAATGTCCAGGGAATGTCACAGCAGTGCCTTTCAATTGGGGAGCACTTAAAGTCCCTGTCTGATCTGGATGAATAACAGTGAAAGGTAAATGATGTATACTCTGTTAAAGAAAGTGCTCCTATTTAAATGTGCCTAGCATAACCTGTTGCACAGTGTGGTTGCTACTTTTGCAGGAAAAGTACTGCCACTTATTTCTCTTTTTCTTTAACTGACATGTAAGGGATACTTCTGTTATGAATTCCTCAACGTGTACCCAGATTCTTGCACTGTTTTAAGAAAAACATTGAATCAGATGCTGTTCTGGAGTGCTCTCCACCTCAAAGGTACTGTTGTGACATTGTCATGTTGTCTTGAGTTTCTAAGTGAACAACAAACTGAAAGTCTTGGCTTACATAATTAGCTTCCACCATACATGTTTGGCCTTCTTAGCATCCACTGCATATTCTGGACATTTCTGTTTGCCATGCTATGATCTATCCTTGTGATATTCAGTAATAAAACTGATTTCCTCCTTAGATGTGGCTAATAAGCGTCTAAGCACATGGTCTTTGATGTGACTACTGCTGCTGGTTTACAGTCTTATAGGTGCCTTACAGGTTATTAAGGTGTGTCCTGAGCTATACATTGACTAATAGGTACCTTTGGGGAGTCCAAGAGGAAGCCCTTTTTGAACATTTAACACTAAGAATGTGAAAATGACCACAGTGAACTATCAAATCTTTACCGTTTCCCTTAAAGTAGTACAGTAATAATAACAAGCATTCTATAAATGGAATCAAATTTTATTTGCATGTTAAATAGGTGAGAATTAAAAGTGAATTTTCAGACTCATGGATTTATGTTCTTAAACTATTATGCAACATCTTATAACTGTTCAGCGACCATTTTGTCAGAATACAAATAGGATGTCGAGTTCAGTTTGGAATCCATACTGCACTCATAACATAACTGAAATAATTAAAAAAAATGATTAACTAGATTACCCAAAATATCTGATTAAATTCATGATGGAGAACAAGCCAAATGTAGAGCTATTAAATGTAGCAAGATAGATTTTCACTTCAGCTTAAGGGTATGCAGTAGGATTCCAAAAAGTCTTACATTGCATTACTCCAAGTTTTATAGAAATTAGACAGGTAACTGACCCCTTTCTCCATGCACCAGGGTAGTCTTCAAATTTCTGGGGCAATATAAATAGCTGTGTTCATGTGAATTGTAACCCTGACAATGCAGCATTTTATCCAATTCATCAATGCAGTGTATATTGGCTTTGCTCACATTATACTGATTTGTAGTCATAAAACAGTGAATTATTACAACATTCAGAGAGAATTTTTCTTCTCTCTCCCTTTCTATATATTTATGTGTGTATATCTACACACACACACACACACACACATATATATATATATATATATATATATATATATATATACACACACACACACACACACACACACACATATACACACACAATATATATATATATATATATATATATATAGATGCATGTGTGCATATGAGTGTCTGATGAGGGTCATGATTTAAGGGGAAGGCATAAAATTGAAATGCCATGGTGTGGGTGATGCTCTTTTTGGACATATTAAGTGCAAAATTCCTTTTAAAAGCTTTTAATAGATGGTTCAGCTGCAATTTATATTTAAGATAAATGGATGTTGGGGTAGCAACACTGAACTCCCAAGCCTTATGTTATGCAAAACAGAGGACTGCCATCCTCCAAAATGCCCGTAGCTGTACAAGTAATACGTGAGTGTGTGTATGTGTGCGAGTGATCACATCCGTATTCTGTGATAGACTGATGCTCTGTATATGATGAGTTTTAATGCCTTGTGTTCACTGGTACTCCAGTCCTGTAAAAGGATAAAGCAGGTTGTAGGAGGATTATATGAATGAATGTATGTAGAGGTTTCTTGTAGCAGGTCTCGTAGCTTCACCTGAGTATTTCTGAAGAAAAAGTAGAGCTGTTAAGAATTGAAGTAACAGAGTTCAGGTAGGGGTGTAAAACTTCCCCTTCCTACTGACACAAAACTCTTGTTTGTCGAAGTTGAAGAAGACTGGATAAGAGCTGCTGAAGTAGTGAGAACAAATATTTTTTTGGCCAGATTGGAGCTGCTACAATGAACTTTAATTGAGCTGTTCTCACTTTCAAAAGGTCTTTCTAAATTAATAGGAATGGATGAACCATATGCATTGATTCTTGACCCTAGTAACAGGAGGAGGAACTGAGAGGGATCCACTTTCCATGGCTTTAGAGAATTAAGTAGAGAACAGAACTTTTGGCATTCAGATTCCAATGTGTACTGTAGAAGTTAACTGCCAGCGTGCATGAAAGGGATTTTATGCAATTAAACACTGTCATCTTTAGTTGTTATTCATCAGTTAAGTAGAAAATGTTTGGTGAGAGAGTCCAGCAGCATATTGTGCAGGGCTGGAAGATAATATGGTGTTACAGGCTGTGTTGAATTGCCCACTTCCATATTAGCATTTCTTCCATGAATATTTATCCAGTTATTTACCAGAGGCATAGCTATAGTGGGGCAAAGGGGCAGCCACTCTGGGTGCAACGTGTTAGGGGGGTGTCATATTGGCATATCCCAACTAGTTGCTGGCCGATAATAATAAAAGAGAGTGAATGATCGTATGTGTGTTCTTACACTTGTCGTTGGTGTGGAGAGGTCAAGAGAGGTCATGTGACCATGTGCTTTATAATAAAGGGGGAAGCAAGGGCTGTTCTCTTCTTCCGTTTTTAACCAGATTGATTGCCTTCACGTGTGTTTATTTTCCTCTGTAAATGTATGTTTAAGCTGACTTTCTTGCCCTTAAGATGACACTGCCAACAGGTTATGGGCCAGGAGGGAAGTAGGAAGCTGATGGCATAGACTATGTTTTGACGGAGATGAAAATAATTACGAGTTGTGAGAGACAAAGTTTCTGGGACACCTGCACTTGCTAGGGCCTAAAGATGTCATTTTGTGAAATGTGCAGCAGGACGCAGAGGATGATGAGAATGAAGAGGAAGATGATGCTGAGAAAAATGAGGAGGCCTATGCAGAACTAATACAGTTCTTAGATGACAAAAGTTTGTCCCTCGTCATGAGAGAAGCTGCAGATGATGGTAGAGAGGCGCTTCAGATCCTGAGAGACCATTATGCCAGGAAAGGGAAGCTATGGGTAGTTAGCCTATACACACAAATTAACAAGCCTCCAGAAGGCTACAAGTGAAAGTGTCACAGACTATACTATTAGGGCTGAAACGGCCATTACGGCACTTAGAAATACTGTGGAGAAGCTCAGTAATGGATTACTAATTGCAATGATTCTGAAAGGATTGCCTGAAACTTTTAAACCATTTGTAGTCCACATCATGCAAGATGATGATAAGTTGAGCTTTGGTGAGTTCAAAACAAGGTTGAGAAGCTATGAACATACCGAGAAATTTAATGCAAATGTAAGTAATGATAATGTGATGAAAGCGAGTGGCCTTGGGGAAAGAGTAAAAACAGAGATTATATACTATAGCTGTGGCCAAAAGGGACACAAGGCATGAAAATGCCGGAGAGAATATAAAGGGCAGAGACAGTGGTGCAGTTTGTGCAAAAACTGCAGCCACAGGGACAGTAACTGTAGATGAAAGAAGAACGATAATGTGAAACAAGCAACTGACGCGGATGGTCACACATTTGTCTTCAGAATAAATGAGCATCGGATTCGTGAATTAAAACAGAAGGGATTAATGGTGGACACTGGCTCCACTTCACACATAATTAACGACCTGAAAACGTTTAAAAACTTTGATGCAACCTTCCAGCCAGGGGAGCACATTGTGGAATTAGCTGATGGAATGAGAACCTGTGTGGCTGCACAGAAGAGAGGTAATGCAGAGGTATGGTTGTTAAACACAGAGGGGCACAAAGTAAAGGCGATGATGACTCGGGCGCTGTATATCCCGACGTATCCACAAAGCATTTTTTCTGTTAAGGCAGCAATGTCCAAAGGGGCCTCAATCAACTTTAAACAAGGCCAGGACCAGCTCATCTATAAAAATGGCACCAGGTTTGACATAATTGAGTGTGATCGACTCTATTATTTAGGCACATTTGATGAAGAAAACAGTAGTGAGATACATTACGATGCATCTCAGAGCTGTTATGACATTCAAGCATAGCATAAAATGCTTGGTCACTGTAATTTCAAAGATGTGTCAGAATTAGAAAAAGTGGTAAAAGGAATGAAAATTAAAGGTAAAGTTGAGAGACCTAACCTAGATTGTGAAACCTGTATGCAAGGGGCATTTTTACAGAGCAGAAACAGAGAACCAGATGCAAGAGCAAAAGCTGTGTTTGAACTAGTCCATACTGATTTGGCAGGCCCAATTGAGCCAGTAGCAAAAGATGGATTTAAGTACGCTTTAGCATTTACTGTTGACTACTCAGGTGTAATATCTGTCTACTTTACTGAAAGCCAAGAGTGACACAGTCAAGGCGACTGAAAGGTTTACTGCAGATTCAGCTCATTATGGAAGGGTAAAGTGCATCAGATCAGATAATGGCATTGAGTTCATGTCAAAAGACTTTCAGTCACTACTAAGTAAAAATGTTATAAGACAAGATACGAAACATCCGCACCTTACTCACCCCATCAGAATGGGACAGCAGAGAGAAACTGGAGAACACTGTCCGAAATGGCAAGGTGTAAGTTCATAGAGAGTGACCTACCTAAAGAGTTGTGGACATATGCAGTAATGGTTGCTGCTTTTATTCGCAACAGATGTTAAAACAGGCATGTGGGGCAGACCCCATTCTTCATGCTAACAGGAAAGAAACCTGATCTTTCAAAAATGAGAGAATTTGGATCAGTGTGCTATGCATACAGACAAGATAAAAAGAAGTTAGACCCAAGATGTGATAAGGGGATTTTTGTCGGATATGATAAAAACAGCCCATCATATCTGGTCTATTATCCAGACACAGGAAGGGTCCTTAAACACAGGTTAGTCAAGTTCATTACTAAAAATGTAGCTGAATGCCAGATGCAGACAGACCCAGAAGTGATGAATGAAGATTTTAGTACTAGAAAAAGTGTGCATGTTAAGTCAGAATCAAAAACTGACAGTCAAATTACAAAAGAAATACAAGTAAATAACACTGAATCTCAGTGGCGGCTGGTGACTTCAAATCAAAAGGGGGCTGCAGGAGATAGCCGAATGGGTGGGGTCAATGGGAAGGGGTGCAGACAACTAGAAAGGGGAGGAGCTATGCTCAAAACCACAAAAACTAAACTTTAATTATATATGCTGCCCTGGGTGCCAAACCCTCATTATGAGAGTCCGATCAAGACAAATGAAGTGTAAAAGAATAAAAATATTTCAATGCATTGGCTGCTTGACAGCTTACTTAATATCTAGATGGAAACAAAAAGGTTGTGAGGCATGCAAAAATAAATTACTTTTTAAATACATTACTGGAATGCCAGTCAAAATCAAGTATAAGAAAAACATGCAGCACTCATCTCAAACCGCTTCTCCTTGCACTGCATTATAATTTATATTCAGCTTTATTAAAGTACCAAGTAACATGCTGAAAGTAGCAATCTCTGTGATGCCCCCACTTGTAAAAATGTTTCTTATCCAAAAAAGACCTGCTGCCTGACAACTATCTACTTGTTTCATGGGGAAAACATGATCAAAGTAAAAAATGAAAAGCAAACAAGCTCAAGATACACTGCTTAAAGGATTACTGTACAGGTTATGGACCACACATGAATGGCATTCTGTTTATAGGTTCATAGGTTCATACTAGGCTATCTGCCCTAGGGCATTTATAAGCCTAGCCAGAGTGTGTTTGGCTTTCGCCACCCATTTTAAATGAATTTTGCTATGCCCTTTTTCGAGGTTAGTATACTGTGCCTCTGTCTAACAGTGACACAGAAGTGATACCCGGGGTAAACCTACGATCTCCCATCCACTCATCAAGATTCCTCTTGAAGAGAGTCAATGAGGGACTCTGCCTAAACTGGACTGGGATTTTATTCCAGAGTGAAGGGAGCCTCTGGGTTATGAATCTGTCCCTCCAGCATGTCCTATTTATTTCAGTGCTGAGGTTCAAGCCTCTCGAGCGCGTAGCTCGATGGGATTTGGATTTTCTGAGGTGCAGCATGTCCATTAATTCCGGGTTGGACATGGCTTTATACATCAGGCACAGATTGCCTCTGAGCAGGTGGTATGCCACTGAGTAGAGCTGGAGGTTCTTTAACCGGGCAGCATATGGCATCTGTTTGAGCCCTTTCAGCCTCTTGGTGAGGTACTTTTGGGGTCTTTCCAGTTGCTGCAGGTGTCTGGTAAGGTACATCCCAAAAGGGGCATTGTACTCAATTATGGGCCTGATGAGGGATGAGTAAAGAGGCACGATGACCTCCCCTGATTCCTTCATGATTAGGTGGGCTATATAGAATGTTTTTCTAACCACTTTGGCCACGTGGTTTTCAAATGAGAGATTGCTATCAACTTGGGTCCCCAGGTCCCTAATTACTTCTTCTGTACTTAATGGATTACCACCTATGTGGTAATTTGTGGGCACTTTTTTTTTTGCCAAAGGGGATGACTATACACGTTTTGGCATTTAGCTTGAGGCCATGGCTCTGGCACCAGTTGTCTGTTTCTATGAGGCCCTTTTGTAGGATGCTTGTGTCGGCTGGAGAGTCAATTATGGCGCCTAGTTTGCAGTCATCTGCGAACTTGGTCAGCCACAGTCCTTCCATGTTGGCCTGTACCTCTGAGAAATATATACCGAACAAGAGAGGTCCCAGGACTGAGCCTTGTGGGATGCCACTTGTAACTGGTTTGGAGTCTGGCATGGCTCCAGCAATTCTAACCATGTGGGTTCTGTTCTTGAGCCAGTTTGCAACCCATCTAGTGACATAGGGGTTTATATTTAAGCTGGTGAGCTTATCTATAATGCCCGAGTGGGGTATTGTATCGAAGGCTTTTGCGAGGTCCAGGTAGGCTGTGTGGACCACCTTCCCCTCGTCAATGGCCTTGGTGACTGTTTCAAAGAAATTGACCAGGTTTAAGATGCAGGATCTGCCCTTAACAAAGCCGAATTGGGTAGGATCCAGTGTCTGTAGGTCCCCAATATCTTTATTTATGAGGTCCATGATGATCCTTTCCATAGCTTTGCAGACCAAGCTAGTCAGGCTTATGGGGCGATAGTTTCCAGGATCCGTTGAGGCACCACCTTTGTGGAGAGGGACCACTGTTGCTGTATGCCACTCTTTGGGTACATATCCTGTAGTAAGGCTGAGATTGAACAGTAGTTTTATGTTTGGGTTTAGCTCTTCCTGGAGTTCATGTAGGACGCAGCCCGGGACACCATCTGGTCCCATTGATGCTGTGTTTTTTGCTTTGGAGAGGGCGGCTCTTACCTGAACATCTGAGATGTCAGGGGGGCAGCACTCTGCTGGGATATATATTTGCCCTTTTGGTGGGGTGGGGGGGGGAGTTTGCAGTGAACCTGTCAGCTAGGATGTTGGCAATGTCTGTGGGTTCGGTGTATTTTTTGTCATTTTGGACTAATTCTGAGCATATCTTGGAATTCCCACCCAGATTCCTAACATAACTAAAGAAAGCCTTGTGATTATCCTTAGTGTCCTGTGCAATTTTTCTCTCGAAGCTGGCCTTAGACGATTTTATGAGTGCCTGTAGTTTTTTGCTAATACTGATCAGAGATGCCTTCCCTTTTTGGGATTTTGCTCTATCATGTAGTAGCTTCCTCCTTCTATTGTATAGTTTGTTTATGGCTGGGGTTCACCAGACAGGACGCCTGCCGTTGGAGGATTGGGTCTTGGTTTTATTTGGGATTGCATGATCCATGCATTCCTGAAGACATTCATAGAATGCGTTTATAAAGGATTCTGCAGTCTGGGCCATATTTTCCACAGGCCCGGGGGCTTTGAAGGATTCCACCTCGGTTTTGAGGAGTGTGAAATTTGCTTTACAGAAGTTTTTCACTGTGGTTTTCTGGGCAGGGGGTGGGGTCGGGATGTGAATATCCAGTGAGATTAGTTTATGGTCTGATCTTACCAGTGAGGGATACACTTCTGGTCTGGAGCATAGAGCCCCCATGTTGGTGATGATCAGGTCCAGTATGTTTTCCCCTCTTGTGGGAGTGGTAACAAGTTGTTCCATAGCTTTTGAGTTTATAAATTCTAGGAACCTTTGGGCTAGGGTGTTGGAGCTAGAGTAATGCTCCCAGTCTATGTTTGGGTAGTTGAAGTCGCCCAATATAAAGGTGTTTGGAGAGACCTTCATATTTTCTAGTGTTCTCAGGAAGGCCGAGTGGGGTTCCTGGGTTTGGGAGGGTGGTCTGTAGCAGTCTATAAACTGGAAGGCAGTTTTACCCACTGTTAGTTGCACATGGATAGTCTCTGATGCTTCGTGCTGTGCCACCAACCTGGAGGCGTGGATATCTTTGATGAATATTGATACCCCCCTTTTGTGGTTCGGTCCAAGTTTTGGGGACGAAAAGCATGGTATGAGGTATAACCTGGTAGTGCTAGGGTGCTCTCGGGAGCCTTGAACCAGGTTTCTGTTACTGCACAGATATCGATGTTCTCCATGCTAAGGAGAGTTTCAAGTGCATGCATCTTGAGGTTTAGATTTCTAGCGTTGAGTAGCATTGCTCTTAGTTTCTTATCCCTTGTGATACCTATGGAGGTGGGTTTGTCTTTTGAGCCTTGCCTAAAAAAGGCACTATGGGGGTGGCAAGAGCCTTTGTCAATATCCGAAAGCCCAGGGGTGACAGGTGCAAGCCGTCCCTAGAGAAGCATCGTGGCTTGTCGAGCATGTCATCCCAGGCTGACAGGCATTGGATCCCCTTTGAATGACACCAATACTTAAGCCAATTGTGGAAATTGATCATCTTGTCTTCATATTGTGGCATCATTCTTGGTGAGGGTAAGATGCTACTCAAGGTCAGGGTCATACCGGCCTGGGCTACATGCTCAGAGAGCTCCTCTATGTCTCTTTTCATGTAGTCCAGGGAGGTACATCTCAGGTCATTCACACCAGCATGGACAATGACTGAGTCATATTTGTACTTGCCTTGGAGTGACCTGAGTGCTTGTGTTATGTGGCGGATCCTAGCGCACGACAGGCAGCTCACCGTGACCTTCTCCTTGTTCACCCTGGTGAGCGGGACGTCAGTGTGCCTGACGATAGAGTCACCTATTACAAGTGTATCAGCTGTGTTGTTTAGCCTTAAGGGCTGTGACTGTTCGGCACACTGGCTTTGTGAGCTATGTGTTGCACGTGTTTTGTTTTGGGGTAGCGGTTGCTTGGGTGTCTGCTTTGGAGGTCTCTGCTGCTTAGGCCGATTGTTATTTAGAGCCTCCGAGTATGTTTTTGTGTGTTTTGTGTTTGGTTTGCTGTAGTGGTAGGTCTGTGTGAGACTGGAATTGTAGTGAGTGTGGTTTCCTTCTCCTCCTGACTGGTTATGCCAGTACTGAGTTGAGAGAGCTTAGCCTCCAGCTTGGCTAGTTTAGTTTACGGGTAAAGCCCTCAGAGATCACTGGAAGTCTCCAACAAGTGTAATGAGCTTCTTAAAATAATGTAATCCTGTCCTTTATTACAAATACTGTCATATGCATTTCAATACCCATTGCTTATACATTATCTAGTTAAGTATTCTCTGCATGGCAACAACAGAAAGGCTTCAATGTTGGCAATTATTTAACAGTATGCTTATTAAAGCTTACTTGCATGTTATGATCTCAGACAAGCTTACCTGATAGTCATTAAAGCATTGCTACTTAAAACACAGAGCAACAGGCACTTTGAGTAATAAGCATAAATCAACAGTACAAAAATATGACAGAAACAAGACCATTCTGCAAAATCAAGAACAGATGAAAAGCCACTGTAGTACTTGTGTCTACCTTGGATGGGGGGATACCCTGCATGTTTACACTGCATGGGGGGATACCCTGCACATTTACACTGCACAACTGCTCCTTGCCTTGCTTGGACACATTCAGAGTCACTACATGAGGGAGTGGGGTGCAACAAGTATGTCACAATTTGAAATGTCTCTGGCTGACTGATGGCCCTGACACATTTGTCATACCTCACCCTCAGAGCAAAGCCATACATAGAAGTGGGACAAAGGCCCAAAAATAAGGACACTTTTTAAATATTGCTCTTATAAACTTAGAAAGATAATAGAATAGTAGATCTTGCATTAGTATGAATTTTCTGAAGGATATGAAATCTGAAACTCAAAGGTCTGTCATTATTTTCTAACTTCAGTCTTTAATGATTTACCACTAATTTGCCAAAAAAACAATTTTATGAAAAATGGACAAAAAATGTGATGCAAAAATATAAAATAGCCACACAATACAGCTGGGAACCTGTCAAAGAAGGGACACTTTTTAATAATAGTACTGCTAACTTGAGCAGCTGACAAAATAAAAGAATCTACATGCATTTCTGAAATAAAAGTAATCTATAACTCTGATTATTACAGTTATTTCTAAATTGTAAACCCTCCATGCTTTCTTCCAAAATTGCTATTTTGCGGAGGGATTATTAGGGGAAGAGCAACATTTTGAGCCAAATTCGGGGACAGTTGAGAGGTTTGGCTATGCCTAATTCTATAAAGCAATTTGTTTGCATGTACCTCTCAACCTGTTAATGCAATAAATCTGGAAAAGGCCAAATATATTGGGGGGAACATAAACCGTACTAAAAATTGCTCTTGTATAAACTGAGACAGTTGATAGAACAGGTCTTACTTCAGCATGCATTTTTCTGAAGGTTATGAAGTCTGAAACTCGGTGTCATTATTTAGTGACTTAATTCCTAAATGATTTTCCAGAAAACCACAAATATTATGAGGAACAAACCAAAAATAAGAAGCAAACATCTATTCATTCTGTGAAAATCTGGACAGTTGGGAGGTATAGTTCAGCTGGGGCTATCTTTGAGATTGCCGCCCTTCCCCCTCACAAAATCATGGTCAAATGGAGCCCTCCCCCCTGCAGCCATTCCAATGATCCATTACTTGGCTATTTCACTCCATTTACCATAAACACTAATGTGCATACTGCTTTACTTCTGTGATGATCTGGATTTAATTTGAAAGTTTTATTTTGCATTTACAGCACAAACACTAAGACATCTGCTAAACAAAGCAACGCAGTCTCACAATGAAAACAGGCTTAGCATTAAAAACTTTGCTGCCCTTGAAAAGCACATTCAATGAAACAGCATTGAAACCCACATTCAAAGAAAATACATTTTGTCAGTGGCAGATAAAGATTAACTTTGGGCTGTTTTCAAATCATAGGCCCCTTGCACATGAAACATACATCTGCTCTTTGATAAACCTTCCTGATTCTACTAAATTATATTCCTTGTACAATACAGTACAGTTGTTAGACGGCATTTTAAATTTATTGTTTTGAACATTTTTCCAGTAAACAATGAAACAAAATGCATGCACCAATGACAAAACTACCCAATTCCGAACATTTCCATCATAAAAGTCTACTCAACCTTCTACAGTCCACCAGTATCAGTAAATATGCACAATATTGGAAGTAGTAAAAGTCATCTAAATAATTCCACATTAAAGAAATCTGTAACAATGAAGAGGTTGCTGCTAGCAAACAACTTTATATGTCACTGTTTATTCATCTACAAATAAAGTGTCTGTTGCCCTTGAGGAATAAATTGCCTATGTTGCATGCATTAAAAAAAAAAAAAATGCTAGTAATATCGCAATAGGGAGTGTATGGCAAACTGATAACAGGTTCATAGTTACTACTCTACGTATCTTTGCCAAAAAGGACTGCAGCATCCACCCACTTTACAACACAGTACAGTATCAGCAATGCATTTATTTACTGTCGGAGTAGAATCCACAGCCTTCTGCATCAAAAGCAAGTACACTACCTGTTGTGCTATTAATGCAAGCAGACTCAGAATATGCAGCACTAAAGTTTTGTTCCCCTGAAGCTCTCAGCTCCTTGTAAAATCTACTCGACACACAGTTGTATCTCTGACCTTTGCAGCACAAGAAATCTGGAAAAAGCCGAAATTTATTGGGGGGGGGTGGGGAGACAACCAGGGACACATTTTAAACTTTGCTTGTATAATGTTGGAAAGTTGCTAGAATAAAATGCTGTGTTACCACTATACATTTCACTGCCACGTCTTTAACCCAGGGGACCCTGTGTAAAACAGAGAAACATACCACTATGCCAAATCAGCTGTTTTGTAAAAGAGAGGAAGACAAACTTAAATGGCTACCATTTAGTGAATTCAGTTCTCAGCATAGCTGTCAACCTCTTGGCACAAAACACCTGAACAAAGCCAATAATGGGGGGGAATACAGCCCCTAAACATATTTAGTGAATTCAGTTCTCACTATAGCTCTCAACCTCTTAGCAAAAAACATGTGGACAAAGCCAGCAATGGGGGTGGGGTGGGGTGATACAGCCCCCAAACATTCAATGAATACAGTTCTCACCATAGATAACTCTCAAGCACAAATACCTGGACAAAGCCAATAATGGGGGAATACAGTCCCAAAAATAGGGACAAATTTCAAATATCCATGTTATAAACTTAGACAACTGCTAGAACAATTTTGTGTTACCATGTACTTTCTGAAGAATATGCAGTCTGAAATTCAAATGCCTGTTATTTTTTAAACATTTAACCAGTAAACTAGTCTGACTTGGAACAAAAGACAATTTTTAGCAGAGCAGAGAGAAATGCTAATCACATCTTTGCAAGATGAGAGAACATGCAGACACCACACAGAAGGCACCCCAGCCAAGAATCAAACCAGAGAACCTCTAGTTGTTAGGCAACAGTGCTACCAGTGCACCACTACACTACAGACTTTGCAAGGAAAAATGTAGATACAGAAACCACATATTTTATGAGGAACAGAACAAACACACCACACACACACACACACACGCACACACGCACACACACACACACACACACACACACACACACACACACACACACACACACACACACACACACACAAACACACACACACACACACACACACACACACACACACACACACACACACACACACACACCACACACACACACACACACACACACACCTAAATCCAGCCAGCGACCACACACACCTAAATCCAGCCAGCCAGCGGCCACACACACCTAAATCCAGCCAGCGACCACACACACCTAAATCCAGCCAGCGACCACACACACACACACCTAAACCTAGCCAGCAACCACACACATACACACACACAACTAAATCCAGCCAGCGACCACACACACCTAAATCCAGCCAACGGCCACACACACCTAAATCCAGCCAGAGACCACATACAACTAAATCCAGCCAGCGACCACACACACCTAAATCCAGCCAATGACCAAGCAGCAAAACCACCTGAGCAATCCAGCGACACACGGAGCAATCCAGCCAGTGACCAAAACCTGCTACACCTACCTCCTGAATGAGCCCATGCAATGAAAGTCCCACAAGAGCAGCTCACCTCCCTCAGTCCTGATTGGATCTGCCTGCAGCAGAAGCAGTCCGGACCTCCTCTTCTCTGCAGTCGTCCCTGCACTGATTCCTGGGTGCATTTGCAGGAATGATTGCTGGATACCTGTCTATCTCTATCTGGACTGCTGATAGAGGCAGTCTGGACTTGTGCTTTTTTTTTCTGTTTGTTTTTTAGTTTTAAAGATTTTTCTTTTTTTTTTTTTCTAGGTGGGAGGGATGCAGTCCGGTAGTCCGATACCACGAGCCGCCCCTGCTGAATCTATAATAAATGATGGAGACACAAAAATAAGACAAGAAGAGGAAAGGCAGGATACACACTACTCTAAAAGAGAGAGAAAACCACCTGCATACTTGGACTATGAGTGTAAAGTTGAAAATGATGATTATTTGACAGTTAATGTTGACTATTGTTACAGACTAATATGCAACACACCGCAGAGCTTTAAAGAGGCCACGACTTCGTCTAACTCAGAGAAGGGGTCAAAGCTATGAAGGAGGAACTTAAGTCTTTAAAGGAAAACAACACATTTACACTTACCACACTGCCAGAAGATAAAAATGCAGTGGGGGTAGGTGGGTTTTCACTATAAAAGACAATGCAGATAATACTGAGACTTACAAAGCCAGATATGTGGCTAAAGGCTACAGTCAAGTTGCTGGTATAGACTATAATGAAACATTTGCACCAACTGCAAGTATGACATCTGTATGCAGTTTAATGCAGATGGCAGCTCAGTACGATTTAGAATTGCACCAGATGGATGTACAAACTGACTATTTACATGCTCCTATTGACTGTGAGGTGTACATGGAGCAACCTGAAGGTTTTGAAAGAAATCAAATAATGATGAAAAATTGGTTTGTAAACTGAATAAGTCATTGTATGGATTGAAACAATCAGGGTGTAACTGGAACAAAATGTTGCACGATTATCTTTGTAAAAATAGTTTTATCCAAAAATCTGCAGACCATTGTGTATACACTAGACAGGCTTAAAATGAGAAAACAGTCCTAATTATATGGGTTGATGTTCTCATTATAGCAGCTAGTGACAATGAATCACTAAATGATGTAAAAGAAATGCTCAAAGCTAAATTTAAAATGAAAGCTCTGGGAAAGCTAAGACATTTTTTAGGTATCAACTTTACCCAGAATAGTAGTGAAGTAAAGATGAACCAAAAGAGGTACATCACAAAAATTCTTGAAAAATTTGGTATGTCTAATTGTAAAGTAAGAAGTACCCCTTCTGAACAAAAAGCAAACTTTGAATGTGACAGTGAATCTACCGATCCAAGAAAATATTGTGAGCTTGTGGGTAGTTTGATATATGTTATGACAAGCACGAGACCTGATCTTAGCTGGATTGTAAGTAAACTTTCACAATATTTGTCACAACCGAGTGAATCTCATTTAACACTAGCCAAACATGTAAGGTACTTAAAAGGTACATTGGACAGAGAGCTGTGTTACAAAAAAAGTAAAAAGAAACTTCAGCTTGTAGCATTAAGTGATGCAGATTGGGCAACAGATCAAAACGATAGGCGTAGTACAACAGGTTATTGCTTTAGCCTCAATAGAGACGGGCCTATTATTTCATGGAAATCAAAGAAACAACAAACGGTAGTTTTGTCTACATGTGAGGCAGAGTACATGGCATTAGCAGCAACAACACAGGGGAGGTTGTACCTTGTGCAGCTGTTGAGTGGAATGGATGAAGAGTGCAAGTATGTGCCAGTAACAATATCTGAGGACAATCAAGGAGCAATCGCTTTGTTGAAGAATCCAGTAAGCCTACAGAGATGTAAACATGTTGACATTAAGTATCATTTTGTTAGATCAACACTTAATGATGACAAAATAAACCTTGAATATTGCCCGACAATGGACATGGTTGCAGATATCTTTACTAAAACTGCTACAAAATCGAAAATTGAGAAGTTTATGCATTAACGTATTTGGAATGTGAAGGAAAAGTTATCCAAAATATGTTCTTAAAATGTATTTGTATACAGCGTAAGAGCAAGTGGGGTGTTGGCCAATAATAATAAAAGAGAGTGAATGATCATATGTGTGCTCTTACACTGACGTCATTGGTGTGGAGAGGTCAAGAGAGGTCACATGACCATGTGCTTTATAATAAAGGAGGAAGCGAGGGTTGTTCTCTTTTTCCATTTTTAACCAGATTGACTGCCTTCACGTGTTTATTTTCCTCTGTAAATGTATGTTTAACCCGACTTTCTTGCCCTTAAGATGACACTGCCAACACTAGTCTTCAGTGCATTCCATCATTTGGAATCAGAAATGAAGCAATGGAGTGCTCCATGTGTGCCAGAAACTGTTGCAGGTGCTTGGTCCACATGTAGCAAGCAGTATATTGCAGTTTAGGAGATTTTTTTTTTAAATGTTATTAGAGCTTGTGCTCTGAGAAATTTACATATATTTACTGTAGACAAACTCTTGGATTATGAAGCTGGTTATGCATTGAATGTTGTACTATGGAAAAAAGATGTTCATATGAACTGAATTCAGAACTCTGCACAGGAATGTCACCATGTGTTGTGAACAAAAGTGTGACCTTTTGTTGTTTAGTGCGATGCTCAGTTCATGGAAGAGGTTCACTGCATCTCAGATATGAAGGTGCAAAAAGACCCAGTAATATTACACAATCATCTAAGCTGGAAATATTTATTGTCCACTTAACACTGGAGTTAAACATTTTGAGAATATCCCTGGGACTGGTGATACACCTACTGGAAAACTAAAAATCGAAGTCACTATTTCAAAATATAGGTATTGTGCAATGACTTTACTGGAATGTGGAAATCGTAGTCTTTCATATCTGAGGCTGCCAAGCGGAATATATTATGTATTATATTATAATGTCAGTACAGTCCTGAGCATAACATCTGGAAAATATTTCATCACAATGAACTAGCTTAGGTTTGATACATCTAATGTTGGTATCCATGTTTTCTTCTTTGGGGAACTACTAAGGGCCTTAAATAAAAGCTCTTTGCTTTGTGGTGGTGTGGGTACCACTGTACTGACATTTTTTTAAATTTGTAAAGCTAGGCCTAAGGTTATTATTTTAGTTGGATTGCTAAAGTTTGATGTATTTGTAGAATACAGGAGACTATGCAGATTGTTTTGTATAACCTTCTGAAATCATTTGAAGTGTCTATCCATTTGCGATAATATTATGCCCGTGTATTAAACAATCTTGGAAATTTTCTCCTACTAGGGAGCTGTGAGGATCTTGTGTTGGCATGTATATCAGTCAAGCAGATCTTTTGTTTTTTTGATGTTTACAATTTCTTTGAAAATGGTAAAAGAAAAAGATGGCTGCTTCATACAAGAAGCTTTTCTTAGTAGATGGCAAGTTTCTATTGTACTGACGTACTAGATTCCTAAACATTTATTTCACAAACATTTATTTGCCGTTCTGGTTAAGGTGTGTGAGAATGTCATATGTAATTTTACAAAATGAGAATATGTAGAAATGTTGTCATGCATGAAGTCAGCCTTGGTATCTTCTGCATAAAATTCATTTCTAGTCAGGCATGTATTTTCCACTGTTATTCCAGCTGTCTTAAGTGATGTATTACATTCCAAGGTCTGTATGACCATCTTGTTAGCTGTTAAGTATTTCTGGTTTATCAGCAGTATCTGATAAGGGTCAATATTGTTTCTTGCAGTTAGTTTAAGATAGAATTCTGATAAAGCATTGTATATGCAATTAACTGGTTACCCTAACAGATAGGGCTAGAAAATTGACTGTCATTGATTATGTGTGCCTAATTTGTACTTACAAGAAGAAAGGGTAAAAGTGGACCAGCTGATATCCATGGAAAGTTGGTTCTAATATTTAACAAAGCTAATACGGGTAACCTACTAGTATGAGTGAAGTTCTTGATGGGAATTAATAGTGATTTTCTGTCCCTCAGCATCCCACTTGTAACATTTCTGTCTTCATTGGTTCATAGGTATGTACTAGGCTAGCTGCCCATGAGGGCCATTTTAAGCCTAGCCAATTCCCCTTCCTGTGCTCGAATTAACGTATATCCCATTAGCTTTGAGATTGGCCTTACCCATCCTGTGGTTGTTAATTATGTATTACCCCTAATGAGAATAACTGGGATCATACCATAGATAATTTGAGGGGACATGTGCATGGCATAAACCATTTAGGAGCACTTTCTGTCCATTACTAGAAAAAGGGGTAGTCCTGGGGTAAATTTTCTGTTTCCATCCATATATCCAAGTTGTGCTTGAATATGGACAGGGATGAACATTTTTATGTGGATGGAGAGTCGGCTCCAGGCAGTAGGATCTACTGCAAGACATATATGTCTGCTGATGTTGCAGAAGAGGTTTCTATCCTGAGACGGAGTATTTCTGATGCTATTAGACTGCATGTGTGCAATGAATTCATCAGCAGTGGGTCACAGGATGCGTTATAGGATAGATATGGGTCACCTCTTAGCAGTCTGTAGGATATTGAATATAGTAAGACATGTTTTTTAGGTTTGTATCCTTTTAGTAAGATCTCTGTGGGCATTCTAGTTGATGCATGCATCTGGATAGATACATGCTAAAGGAGTCATTATATTCAATGACTGGTCTAATGAGAGCTGAGTAAAGCGGGACACTTACTTCATTAGATCTATAAACAATCCCTTTGTTTACAAGCAGTGCAATATAGAAAGTCTTTCTTATAACAAAGGACACATGTTTATCAATGGTTAGGTCACTGTTGCCATAAGTTCCCAAATCCTGAACAACTGGGTCAACCCTTAGGGATGTATTGCTAATGTGGTGGTCCCTGGGACAGTTGACTTGCCAAAGGATATAATAATGCATTTCTTGGCATTTAGTTTCAGTCCATGATTTTGGCATCAGTTATTTGGAACAAACCTTCCTGCAGGATGGCTAAGTCATTTGGGGATTCAATGGCTGCTCTTAGCTTAAAGACATCTGCAAACATAGTCAGCTAGAGCCCTTTGGTATTTGTTTTTACTTCAGAAAAGTAGATGCCAAACAGGAGAGGCGTATCATCATAGAACCCTGGAGGACTTCACTGGTGACTGATCTCTTTGTTGAGGTAACTTCCCTATTTTGATGTTCTGCATCTTATCTTCTGGTGCATTTTGTCTGTCAGCACACAGGATGAAGGCTATGAACTGTTAACATGCAGCTTCCTGTAGTCCAGGCTTTGATTCCATCTGGCTCAATTTGCCTGTTGTGTGACTTAACCAGGCAGTGCTCTTAGGCCAAGCTGGAAATAAATCTGTAGTTAATAGAAATCAAGTTCACTTGACAAATTGATAACTCTGTAGTTAACAGAAAACAAGTTTATGTCATGAAGTTTTGTCTCTTAAGGAGTGCTTGCGCAAGCCCTGTATTCTGTGAGTATTTTACACCCTTTAAATTAATCAAATATTTTTTTTTCTTGTAACAGCAGAACACAGTTATTGCCAAGTAAAACAGAAACCATAAAAACAAGATTGCCTGCACAGACAATGCAAAGTTGCTTCATGAAAGTCTAAACTAACTCAATACTTGCTGCAATAGCAACAGTTTCATTCTCAGTGCCACTAAATAAGATACTGTGAAATTTGGGGAAAAGGAGGTATTACAGACTTAAATGAGATACACTGAAGGTACAAAATGAAATAAAATATCTAAGACTCGCCATAGACAATAAGCTAAACTTTGCTTAGTGTGCTGCAGCCAGAGTTGAAAGGCATCTTTGTAGTGTACCTCATACGCAAAAGCATAACTAGTGGATTGTGGGATGTCATTACATCCTTATGTACATAATTTGTGTCAGGATACTTGTTATAATATAATGCCTTATTCGGGTCCATTTTATCATATCATATGGCATGCTCAGAAGAGCAAATGACAGATAATCGACCCCATGTAAGCGAAAGCTTACAACATTGAAACTTCAGAACAGCGATTATCTTCCAATGGAAAACAATCTCTGTTCTGAAACAAAAAAAAAAACAGTAAAACTTTACTTAATGTGGGGGGCTTCACCCCCCACATCCCCCAACATGGGGGGCTGTGCCCCCCACCCCCCTACTTAAATATACCAACTCTGAGATCGCACTACAGTGCCGAAAAGGCAAAGTAGCGAATGCGGCCAAAATAATTCGCTGAAACGCAGCTTTGCTATTTTGCCTTTTCGCGCTTAACTGTTTGACAAAGACACATTCGACAACCTGCGTCTGCAATGGTGTAATAGGGAACCCCTTATTCTATAGCCTGCAAACAAGATACGTGACACAGCTTGAGAAAGTTCAGACATGCTTATATCAAAAGTCAGATTTATCTCTCTTAAAATACTCAGATCAGTGCATTCTCATTCTAATGCAAAATATACTCTTTCAGACTACTGAGTTAGCTTGTCAAGTGAACTTGCTTTCTATTAACTACAGTTTTATTTCAGACTCTGCCCAAGATCACTGTCTGGTTAAGTAACAGAAAATAGAGGGGTTAGAAAACACAAATTACTCTGACTACAGGAACTACGTCTGTTTTCGATACACTACAGAATTCTTAGAGGTGACTTATGTTTGGCAAATATAAAGATATAGCTATATGCAGTTTTAAAAATTTACGATTAGAATATACAAGTGGAGCTCACACAAGATCCATTCATCATTTGCTTAAACTTAAGACAAATAACAAAAGCAAAAACAAAAATGTTGACAGATTTCTTAGGCAATGACTACTTAAAACTCTGGAACAAAATACTGCTCGGAGTAACATTAAGGTCCTCAACTGGAGTTTCTAAAATTAACATTCGAGTACATGGGCAAGTTAAAATTCCAACACAAGATAACAGCAAAACAGCTTGAAATGACTGCAGGGTTTTAAGTTATAAGGCTGATATCACAACCTATGAATTTATATGAAGTAAGCACAGGTTATTTATATATTGGCAGTATGATATAAATAATTAAGGCTATGACCTACTAGTCAGCTTCATTCTAGTGCCCCAGGTCTGATTTCCTCATTCTCCGCTTGCATACTATGCAAGTTTGGTCACCTAATCAGAAAATTGTCTGGTGTTGCCCCTGAAAGAGACACCTGTGACTAGTGACCAAGCCCAGTTAACAACTTGCTGTGGTGGAATGATAAAGATCTGCAAATGCACATGGAAATAACAAGTTGTTTGTTTTCTGCATTTAACTTAGAAAAGACTGTGGAACATAAAGTGGCAGACTGCCGAGATATTAATTCTAAGGTGACATAACGTAATTCATATCTGTTGGAAGTCTTGAGTGGCACAGTAGTGCAGTGAATGGTTTTGTTGTTTGAGAGCCGGACGTTCTCCTGTTCATTTTTTTTGACTGGGGGAGTGCATTATGTGAGTCATTTTGTTTTCCCTCTATTCATGTGAGTTTTCCCTGGGTACCCTGATGTACTAAATTAGCCACAGGTGTGAGTGTGTTCATGTCTGTTTAATGGTAATGAAGGTAGCCTTGGCAATCCATTCCCTACTTACCTGGTAAACTCTGTGGATGGCTGCAGGTGTAGGAGTTAGATGTGACCTGACAACACTGGAAGAATGTCTGAGATTACAAGAAAATAAATGGAACGCGTGTATGTTAACAGAAGAAGGCATCTGTTAAAATGTTTATAACTTAGCTGGAATGCTGACATTACTGCTTTGATTAACAAAAACATATTAAAAGTGAAGTAGACATGGCAGAGTCAAGTTAGCCTTAGATGGTATAAAAATCAAAAAGGATGACAATGTTATTTGCTGGATGAGCAGAAAAATAGAGGTAGTTAAAAGATGCTCATAATTTCCTAAACGTATGATACTATTTCAATTGAGCGCTCTTATGTCTAAAGACCTATTATCACAGTCCTGCAGAGATGCATTCCCTGAAACACACGAAACAGTTGTAGAATGTTCAGACCTGGCAGAATGTCCAGTTGAGTAAGTAAAACTTAACATAACAGTAGATGTTCAAATGATCACTGCTGCAGTAGCCTTAGCTATATGTCTTACATCCTGCCAAGAATATAACAGTCGGCCAGCTTTCAAAGCTTCAGGGCACCTTCCATGTGGGAGAAATGTCAGGCAGCTTGAGCTGAGCTGCCACTTCCTATAATTCACCCTCCTTTCTGACTACTGTGCTTCCTATGTCTCACTACAATGTAGTTGTCAAAAAAAATTATTATATAAAACGTCTGACAGACTATATCATAGAATGTACTGTGCTGATATCCTAAGGCTATGTTGGATAATATGTATTATATGTATATACGTTGCTTTCCTTCTGTGATGTTAAAATGCTGAGTCATCTGTCTCATAACATGTGTCTGTAACAATTTAATTTGTATTTCACCGTATTCATTGTTGTATTGCTTGTACATTAAAATCTGTAATGTGGAGCCTCTCCCTGGGCATCTACTAAAAACAGGTTCTTTATGACCCATTTGGACCATTCCCATAAATAAATGTTAAATAAAAAATAAAAAAACACAAGTTTTTTTGCATAGCCATTCAGAGCTTTCCTGCCAGCAGAGATAGGGGGTTGAACCCTGAAAGGACAATGCTCAGAACAAAAAAAAAAATAATAAATGTCCACAACCTGGCATAAAAAACATACCAAAAGAAAAACAAGTGGGATGGAGGGTGGGAGTGGGTATGACAGCACTGTGATTTGAATACATAAAGGGTGTTGATGCTAGGACCAGAGAGATTATAGATATCACAGTATCTTTCTCAAGAGGAGTCTTCCAGAGTTATCATGAGAAGTATAGATGCCATGAGACCCAAAATCCTGAGATATTCCCTAGCAGTGACCAAAGCAAGAGTGAAAAACCTGAGAAACAGATCTAGATACATTTCTATGTTTTTCCTCTGAAAGAAAAGTTCTTTGAACTGAGATGTCAAGTTGACATCCCAGGAACACAATCCTATGTGAAGGAGTCAAGAAAGACTTTTAAATGTTCTCTTGGAATCCCAGCTTTTGTAAGAGCTCTCTCACCCAAGAGAGAGAGAGAGAGAGAGTGAGAAAGAGACATTCCTGGCACTTTGAAAAATACTCTGCAAAGATAAACAAGTCATCTAAATATGGAAAAATGTGGATACCCTGAGGCCTGCAATGAACTATAATTGGAGCTGGACACTATGAACTTTCTTGGAGCAAGTGAATAGTCCAAAGGTAATGCAGAGAACTGATAATGGTATTGAGATACACAAAACCATAAGAAACATATGAAGTCTGGGTGCATAGGGATGGGATGATAAGCATCTTTTAAGTCTAGTGTTGCCAGGAAACTTGAAAAAAGTAACAGGTTAGAAAGTGACATAATTTTGAATTTGGGCACTATCACCAAACAAGTTTAAGACGGAAAGATATAGAACTGATGACCAAGAATTTTCTTTCTTTGGCTCTAGGAACATCCTTGAATAAAAACCCTTCCCAGCTTGGGAAAGAGGAGCTTGGTTTATCACTCCTTGGGACAGCATGTGATGCAGAAAAGGTGGAAATGAAATAGTCTGATCTGCAGGATGAGGAAAGACACCCTAGAAAGGAGGAATCTCATCTCACTATCATCTGTCTTTCAGAACCCATTTGTCTGATACTATCTGTTGCCAAAGAGGAAAATGGAGATTCAGATTTTCCAGAAGAAACAAAGGACCAGGGTGGGGAGAGGTTAACAAGATCTCTTGAACCATCATTCAGCGTTGTTGGACTGTCCTTGGTTTTGGAAGGTTTTTAGGCTTCTTTTTGGAGCCCCCTTATCTTTTCTTCTTGACCGTCTCTTTATCTGTATTTTATTGAGACTGTTTGTTCTGTTTTTTTGCCAAAATTGGACAAGTTAATAAAATATACCTTGGAAAATTTGTTAAACGAGGGATGAAAAATCTTAGAGATTCCCTAGATCAGCTTGCCCCTTTCATCACACTTTTTGATCACATATGCAGCAGAGGACCAAACACTAAATCTCTATCCAACGGAGAATTTAAAATCTCATTTTAACATGAACTGAGACATTCTGAGAATGCAGCCATGCAAACCTCCTCAAAACAGTACCAGTGGCCATAGCACTGGAAGAAGTAGGAACAGAATCACACACACTGCAAGCAATGCGTAGCGACCTGTGCAGTAGAAGAAATTAAGTTATTTAAAGCAGATTTTTCTCACAAGAAACTGTAGATAAACATTACTCATACTTTCACAGTTTGTAAGAAGCCTGACAATACAAAATTTGGAAAATCAAAGTTACAAAAGTATGCACTTTTCCCCCACACCTATTAATAACTTTCCCATCCGTATTAGATAGAGTAGGAATATAATTAACAAAGTACTTAGCAACAGTTGGATCAAATAAAGCTATAGCTGTTGGGTCAGGTTTGGTAATAGTGTATAAAAATTTAAAAGTCAGAGGAACTTTACACATCTTATCTGCCATTTTTGGGGCAGCAGGTTGACTATCAGGAAAACTGCAGGCAGTAAAACACACATCCTCTAAAGAAGACAGAACAGGAGGAATTGTTGTAGGTTCTGGAAAATCCTACTGTAACAACTCCTATTATACCATGATCCCCCCAAAACGTGCACGCTGATTGGCCAGCGTGCCCGTTGTAAATCGAGTTATACTAATGGAAAAAGGTCCGGTCGCCCGGACTTTTTTCCATTAGTATAACTCGTTTTAAACATTGTCTCGCTATGTTAAATGGGTTTAACATGGCGAGACAGCTTTAAAATAAGCAACGGAGATCTCCGTTGCTTATTTTAAAGCTGTCTCGCCATGTTAAACCCATTTAACATAGCGAGGCAGTGTTTTAAAAAGCAATGGAGAAAGCAAGATCTCCGTTGCTTTTTTAGTCTCGCTATGTTAAATGAGTTTAACATAGCGAGACAGTTTTAAAATAAGCAACGGACATCTCCGTTGCTTATTTTAAAACTGTCTCGCTATGTTAAACTCATTTAACATAGCGAGACATAAAAAGCAACGGAGATCTTGCTTTCTCCGTTGCTTTGCCCACAGCTCTGATGTAATGCGCAGGCGCCGCAGTACATCAGAGCTGCCGCGATGCCAGACATCTGCGGAAGGGCAGCAAACAGGCATTATACTATGCCATTATTTAAGAAAAGTAATAGTTTCTTTTCTTAAATAATGTCATTATAATAGCAATAACACGCCTGGGTGTGGTAATGCTAAATTACCCACGGTTGGCTTTGTTTGGTCCCTCGGGCCGCCTGGGACCAAACCACGCCAACCGTGGGTAAATTTAGCATTACCCACACCCAGGCGTGGGTTATTGCTATAATATTTTCTGAAGGACTGAGAAACCTCAGTGTTCTATTGAAAATACTGGCACATTCTAGCAATAGTCTCAAAGAAAGAGGAATTCCCAGAGAGAGAATCAGAAACTTAGTTCTCCGAGTCTGAATCAGAAATCAGAGGAAAAAAAAAAACATATCCATCCTTGCATCTTCCTGTTTAGATTTAAAATCTTGAATATTTTCAGGAAAAGAGGGATTCCTCTTTCTTTTACCAGAAACTACTTTGCAAGAAGGATCCATAGCCTGAATTATACCTAGAGCCAGACCCAGTAAACTACTCCTATCCAAACTGAGGAACAGTAGATACATGCTTGGATTTGTCTTTCTTTTTGGAAGGAAAAATGGTGTCAACTGTGTTACTAATGGCAGCAGCAGCTTCCTGGGATTCCAAGATGGCTGCACATTGAGTAACAGCTTAATTCTGGCTCCTCCAGTCTGAAAACAGAAATTTAGCAAAGAAGGCCAGTGGACCTAGATTTCTGGGCACATTTCAGTAACTGGCTAGTAAGTGTACTGCCTGGATGCCAGGTAAAAAGAAATATAAAGGATCTGGAGGAAAATCATCTATAAAAGGTGAGAAAGAAGCACAGACTGAGTGGAGTACTGCAGTTGTTCAGCAAGAAGCACTACAAGTTCCAGACATGACTTCCAGTAACCTAGAGGAGAGTATAAAGCAGCTGCACACAGACCTGGTTAAAATAAATAAAACACTGACTATATGAACACAATAAAAATCTGGAATAAATATGGAAGACGCTTTAAACAGATATTCAGATAAGGTGACAGAACAGCAAAACTCAGTGGTTAAAATGAAGAAAAGGTTAGCTGAATATGAAACTGCACAAGAAGAGATGCTTCAAAAAATAATAGAATTAGAGGACTGGGAAAACCTGAGATTTTATGCTGTACCAGAGAAATTGGAAATAACAGACTGTATTAATTTTATGAAAGCACAAATAAGCAACTGGGCTGGTATTTCACAACAGGAATTATTAATTGAAATGGACATCATGTATGTGCTCCAAATCTGGTTACTAAAAACAACCCATACCTTTAGTAGTAAAAATGCAGTCTTATCAACAGAAGGAGTTGATTTTGACAAAACTGTGGCAGAAAGATAAAGTGAAAAAGTGGGAGATAGTAGAGTGTTTGTGGAGACTGATTAGTCAGTGTACAACAGGCAGAAGAGGAGCAAATACATTCCATTATTGAGGGAATGTCAAAAGCAGGCATGAGATTCAAACTGCTGTACCCAGCCATCTTGAAAGTGTTTTCCCTGGAGGGGCAAAACCATTTTTTGATGAAGTACATGCTAAGGAGGAAATATAAAAGTTTACCCAACAAAGAGTGAGTTGTGAAATCAGAAGGAGGTTCTGCTTTGTCTTCTCCTGGTGCTAAGGACTACAGAGAGACTGAGCCTGTGAAATATTTTCCACTGTTTCTATTGCTTCTATTGCATGAGAGAAGGAAGAAAACATAAGAATCAACTAGAATAATCTGGAATGTGTTGGAAATGATGCAGAGATAGGATCTGAGAGATAGAGATGAACAGGATTAAAGCTAGTAACCTTGAAATTGACAACTCTGGAATGATAAAGCAATAATATTTGTGAAACAAGACAGAACAGGAAAATCTGAAAATATTGGACTTCTTTGGACTTTGTTAAACTTGTGCGGAACTTTAAAGCTTACACCCTACTTCATGTTGTTAATGTTTAGAGAATAAAATCAGTTACTTGTAAACAAATAAATGTGGGATCACAAAGCAATAGTTATATTTGGACTTTCTTAAACTTGTAGGGAACTTTAAAGCTTATACCCTGCTTCATGCTGTTAATGTTCAGAGAATAAAATCAGTTACTTGTAAACAAACAAACGTGGAATTACAAAGCAATAATTATATTTGTGAAACATAGCAGAACAAGAGGATTTGGAAATACTGGATTTTTTTTTTGGGACTTTGCTAAATTTGTAGAGGGAAGGAGAGGGGAGAAAGTCAACTGTAAGTAAAACAGTTTTTTTTTTCCCTCTTATTGGTAATATTTAAATGTTCCACGATTTTCTTAGCAAGTTACAAAGTAAAGCTTTTTCAGTTCTTTTTAATGTAATGGGGATATTAATATAAACAGGTGCTTTTGTTTTTTTTTTTTTTTTTTCTTTTCCTTTGTTCTCTCTTTTTACCTGTTCAAATTTAAGAAATGTAGGTACTGCAATGTAAAAGAAAAAAAGGTGAAAGGAAGGGTCTGGTTGAGTGAGAATGGCAAAAGAAAAATTACTGTGATTTTCTCATTCTTGCATAGGCAAATGATTGGGTTAATCCTGGGATTTATCCAGCAACAAGTATATTATAAAACATAAATGGAAAAGAATATTGAATATTATAAAGGTTTTCTGGTAAACAAGATATCCTTAGCAGTTTGTGTCTGGTTTGCATGTCTCCAGAAGACAATCTGATAAAGAGAAATGGCTCAGAGAAAATGTTTACTGAAAGCATTCAAGTGTTTTCTTAGCTGGGAGAGCTATAAAGATAAGACAAAAATCAAATAGCATTTACTAAAAGCACAAGCTGTATCATGCGCCTTAGCATGAATGGCATTTCTTTTTGGGTGTCTCTAACCTGTGGGTGTGGCCATCATTTTAGAACATGTGTTCTTATTATGTAAATAGTTTTGTGTGTTATTATTAAGTTATTAGGTTTTTGGGGGGTATCGGGAGGTGTATTTTTGTCTGCAAGATGTGACATTGGCTCAAATGGAGAGGACAAAAAGCAATTGTAAAAAAGATTAATATGCCAAATGGTGCATGCATGGAATACAAAAGCTGGAACCATAGATTTAACAAAAAAACTGTTATAGATAAATGGGAAGAATAATCCCTCAAGAACATGAGTCTTTCTATAATATGTTTAAATGTTAATGGTCTCACAGATAAATACAAAAAAGAAAGAGTAGTGAATTATATTAAAAATGTAGAGTGCAAGTAGGTATGCTCCAACAGACACATTTGGAAAGAACTGAATAAGTGAATTTGATAAAGAAGTGTTTTCAGGATGGTTATTCAGCTGAATATCAGGAGCAAAGAAAGAGGGGAGTACATATGTTAATTGCAAGAGGAGCTCCAATAGTAACAGCAGAAAATATAAAAGATAATAATGGAAGATTTATAGTATTAAGGGCTACTGGCAAGGGAGGAGGATTACATTGGCATGTATTTATATTCCACCAAAAACTGCTATAATGGAGCTAAGAAAATAGTGGGAGAAATAATCAGGTTGCAGCAAGGAATATTACTTATAGGTGGGGACTGGAATTTAATTTGCAACAGTGAAGATGTGTCTGGGAGGCCCAGAAAGGAAAATATAACAAAGGAGGGTAGATTATTAAAGAAATTTATGAAAACATTTGGCATGGAAGATGTGAATTCAGTACTAGGAATTTGGAGTGAATTTACATACTATTCTCCAAGATACAGAAACTGGGCTAGGCTAGATAGAATTTATATGTCACAGGAACATGTGCATTTAATTGAAGGTCTTGATATGCACCCAATAACTATTTCAGAACATGCACCAATAATAACTAAAATAAGAATACAAGGCAATGAAATACAAATGAGACACTGGCACTTTTCCACCTATTTGTTGAAAACAGAGGAATTTAAGGAATAGGTAGTGGAAATTATTCAGGAGCTATTAGAGAAGATAGAAAATTATTTTTAAAGTAAAGCTAGGGAGTGGGATAAAATTAAAGTGGAATTTAAAAATAGGGTGGAAATAAAAGAAAGGGAGATATGATTAAGAAGTAACAAGAATTACTTAGAGGACTGACAAGTGTTAAAAGTACTGCAAACTAGGGGGAATCTCACATAACAAGAAGAGGAGCAACTGCAGAATGCTAAACAGAAAATAAAGGATTACCTCCATAATATGCATGAGTTTAAAAAGACTGCCATTAAGCAACTGTTTTTGATAATAACTATAGAGCACAAAAACTTTTATCATGACTCAGGCAACAGAAAATAGAAAGGGTTGTCACCAAGCTTAGGGAGCCTATAACAAAGAAGATAACAAGGGATCCTGTAGAAGTATTGGAAATACTTCAAAACTGTATGAAAGTCTGTATAAAGCAGAGAAATATGGAAATCAAGAAAAGGTACAAATGGAAATGATTATAGAACAGCTAAATATGCCTAGGTTAGAGGTAGAGAAGGCTGAATTACTAACACTTAGGATAGTAGGAGATGAGATAAAAATGGTGATATATAACCAATCTACAGGAAAGTCCCCAGGAATAGATGATATTCCTGTGTAAGTTTGGAAGGTAGGAGGGAAAAACTGATAAAGATCTGGAAAGTTTTGTTTAATAGTTTTTTTAAGAGGAGGAGAAGTACCAACATACTGGAAGAAAGTGGTAGTAGCTGTAATACCTAGAAAGGGTAAAGTTCCATCAGATCCAGCTTCATACAGGCCCATTTCATTACTAAATCATGGTTATAAAGTGTTGATGCCTACAACAGCAAAAAGAATGACAAAAGTGATGCCAAAATTGATAGATATGGATCAATGTGGTTTTGTGGAGGGGAGACAAACATTTGACAACATTAACAGAACAGTGGTGATCCAGAGGGAAGCAGAATGTAAGAAAATACCACTGTTATTGGTGGGTCTTTATGCAGAGAAAGCATTTGACAGAGTGAGCTGGGACTTTATGAGCACAGCAATGGAAGCATTTGCATTCCCTGAATAAATTATAAGATTGATTAGGAGGATATAGGAGTGATTGGAGGTGCAAGTTAAGGTGGGTGAGGTCCTCTCTGATAATCTCTGCTTGGGCAGAGGAACTAAGCAGGGGTGTCCTCTCTCCCCTTTGTTTGCATTATATTTAAAACCACTGGTAAAGAAAATAAGGGACTCAGAAATTCAAGGATATAATTTGTATGATAGTCAAAAGAAGCTGGCTCTATTTGCAGATGACATTATTTTATATCTGACAAAACCAGAAAGAGATATTACAGTGCTGTGGAGCATATTGAGACAATTTCAAACCTTTTCAGGATACAAAATTAATGAAGTCAAAACAAAATCAATAGTGGTAAATTATGTACCCACATACGATTGTTTCAGCAATATCCATACTTATGGAGACATGATAAAATGAAGTATTTAGGAGTATCGACTAAAAATGATACCGAAGTGACAGCTAAGGATATGTGGGAAGAGACCAAACAAAGATAATACAAAAACTGAGAATATGGAAGCTGTATTATATGGATATTGATATTAAGATACAAGCAGTTAAAATGTTTTTAGTCCCTTTAGTCTTACATATACAGATCAGGCATATTTTTATCATCCAGAGGAGAAGTTATAGATAGTAATTAATAAAGAGTTGAAGGATTTTATCTGGGAGGAGAAGACAGCAAGAGTCAAGTGGGATAAGCTTATTCTTCCAATACAACAGGGTGGATTGGGATTACCCAATTTGAAGGGGTATTTCAGAGCAAGACAGTTAAGGTTCCTATACATAACACAAGCAGAACATTATAACTCAAAATGGAAAGAGATGATGAAGAAATAGGGGGATGTTTAAGTAACAGGGAGAAGCTGGGATTTTGGATGCAAACCTTTAAGGAGAACAACAATAAACATACTGAATATTATATTCATAAAGTAGCAGAAGGTATTCTAAGAACTAAGTCAACATGGGAATGGAGAAAGGAGATTCTGCCAATAAAGGTGACTGTAATTAGGGATACAGACAATATGCAAGAGACGGCAGGACTATATTGGAGAAAACTGGCAAAGGAACCAAGGTACTGGAGCAAATAACTAGAGAGGGAAAGATGATAGACTGGGAAAATGGCAAGAACTTATTTGGACTGCAGGTTAGAGATTGATATCAATCCTTGATATGGAAGGCAGAGTACAGGCAATGAGAAAGAAATAGGGGCATCCTAAATGAAAGACCAGTACTGGTAGAGTTCTTAGTAGAATCAAGAACAGAAGTGGCCGTTAAGAAAGGAATAATTAGTAGGGCATATAAAATATTGCATGATAACTATAAGAATCAATCATAAGAGGTTAGGAAGAATTGAGAAGAGAGATTGGATACGCAATTCACAAAGAAACAATAGGGAGATGTATGTATGTCTCCCAAACATGCAACCAAATCTAGAAAATTTAGGATCTTTGCCTGGAAGTGTTTACATAGATATTTTATACCCCAAGAAGACTCCAAAGAATCTTTCCTCAGGTAGACAGCAAATGTTGGAGATGTGATGGGGAAGAAAGAAGTAACTGGGAACA
The DNA here is from genome assembly GCF_019279795.1 of Protopterus annectens. Lineage (NCBI taxonomy): Eukaryota > Metazoa > Chordata > Ceratodontiformes > Protopteridae > Protopterus > Protopterus annectens. Next base: position 334,110,519 of record NC_056738.1, on the reverse strand, counting down.
TATTTTCTGGGAGTGTAATAAGTTGGCTGGCTTTAATTATTCCCTTCAGACTGCTGTTAGAGATGCAGGGTGAGCAAATTGGAGTATCTAGAGAAATGATTTTTTCGAGCTATGATACAGAGTTGGAATTGGCTAAACATACTAAGGCCTTGCTCAGTCTATTTATGATGACTGCCAAAAAAGCAATAACTAGAAAATAGAAATCAAAGTCTGAACCAACTTTACTATAAGTAACAAAGATAGCAATAGAGATAAAACAACTGGAACTGGGATCTTTAGGAAAGGTTAGGAGTAAATTACACAAGAAAAAATATGGGGCCACCACATGCAGAGGATGAACAATGTTTAAAAGAAGGCAGGATCTGAATGATCTATGCAATGTTTGACTGACAGTGACTCGATATATTATAAGTGATGTATAATGTTTGCAGCTACAGTTGTCAGCATGTTTTGTAATGTATAATGTTTGCAACTGAAATTGTGTCAGGATGGTTTATTTTCATTTATATAAATGTAAGATTGCTTATGTCATACGTGATAATTTAATAAAGATGTTTCATGTTTAAAAATAAAATGGCAGCAGCAGCTTCCCCAGAGATGGGCACAACATTCTGACACAACAGAGAAAACTAGCCTGTTCCTTCTCCTGGTACTGACAAGAGTGGCTATCCTTTGCCCACTGAGGGGACTCCAACAACCTCAGAGGACGTGATTAACCCCTGGTCCATAGTGGTTGTAGGTGTTACACCAGAGGGATCTGGGGTAAAAGATAAGTGGTCTGATGTACAAAAAAATGGTCACAGCAGAGTCAGCCACCTGTGGCTGAAGTAAATTTCTAGTCTGCTGTGGTGGCAAAAGCTGTTTACTTAATTCTTTTCTTTTTGTGGCTGGAAGGACTGACCATGGGACCGGTAGTCTGCTCTGTGGTCAAGCCAAAAGTGGTGTCTCTTTCCTGGGGAAGACGAGCAGTAATTGCAGTATACATTGTCAATCCACAAAAGTTACTTTTTGACAGAAGAACACAGTACAAAACACTTTAATGCACTATGTCAGCCCCACAAAATGTTTTCAGTTACTTTATATCACTTTTAAACTGACAAAAAAACAAGTGCAATGATAGTCCATTAAAACACAACACTCCTAGCTTTTAAAATAACTTTCATGAAGAGGAAAGTAATAAAACATCAAGAACATTAAGAAAATTAAATTTTTTTCCTCCAAAAGGAACTTATCTTGCTAGCAAAGGAAAGCACAAGTCAGCTGTTGATCCTGAAAAGTGTCAGAGGACTTACTTTTTGGTGGCAGTAAAGCTCTGAAGGGCTTTGCACCCAAAATTGTCTTTTGGTCATCTCAGCTTGAGCTGCCTGACAGTTTGAGTGTGTGGAAGGTGCCCCAAAATGTTGGAAGCTGGCTGGATGTCATATCCTTGGCAGGGTATAACACATATAGCTAAGGCTACTGCAGCAGTGACCAACATGATGAGCATCTAGTGTTTCATTGGAGTGTTGATGTGCAGCATAGGGAAAATAGGAAGTCCTTTTTGCCTTTATTGTGACAAATCCAAGGAACTGCATAAAGTTGTAGCAGTCAGGATCTGAAACTAATATTGTAATTCAGAAATAACAATGATTAGCTCTGACAAGTCAAAAGTAATGCACAAAATTATGCATTTTTACGAACAGTAAGAAAAATTTAATTAGCACCTAATAAGACAGTGTGGAGTCAGATGCTTTTAGAAATGTTGCGGCATGACAAAGATCTCAGAACTGCTACTGTAAGACATCCTAGAAGTCATGGTATGACACTGTGAGTAAAAGAGGAAAAAGAACAAGACATGAGATTCAGACCAAAGAGGGGAGGCAAATAATCTAGAAAATGAAAATTGATGGAAAGAGAGTGACACAGGGAATGAAAAAAACAGTAGGGACTGAAACACATAGGTTCATAGGTAGGTACTAAGCTATTGGCCCTAGGGCCTATATAAGCCTAGCCAAACAGTACCCTGGCTTTTGCTAACCAAGAAAATTATTTTCCTGTGCCCCTGTCAAGCAGAACCACAGAAGTGATCTCTGGGGTGAATTTCCTATATCCCATCCAATCATCAATATTTTTCTTGAAGAGTGCTAATGAGGAGCTCTGTTTGATATAGATAGGTAGTTTGTTACAGAGTATGGGAAGTCTCTGGGACAGGAATCTATCCCTCCAGCATGTTCTGTTTATTGTGGTGACAAGGTTTAGGTCCCTAGAGCATGTAGCTCGAAGGGATTGGGATTTTTTTACATGGAGCATGTCCAACAGCTCTGGGTTTGACATAGCTTTGTATGTTAGGCAGAGATTACCTCTGAATAGGTGATATGCGACAGAGTAAAGCTGGAATTTTTTGAGACGGTCTGCGTAGGGCATCTGTTTGAGGCCAGTAATCCTCCGTGTAAGGTATTTCTGTGGCCTTTCCAGTTGTTGTAGATGTCTTGTGAGGTACATACCAAAAGGGGCGTTGTACTCTATAATGGGTCTAATGAGTGATGAGTAGAGGGGAACAATGACCTCTTTTTTCCTGGATGAGAAACATTTTGTGATGAAGTGTGCCACATAGAAGGATTTCCTGACCACTGCGGCAATGTGATTATCAAAGGAGAGACTACTGTCCACCTGTGTACCAATGTCTGTTATCACACTTTCGGTGTTAAATAGACTACTGCCTATGTGGTAGTTCATGGGTACAGAGTTTTTACCAAAAGGGATGACAATGCACTTTTTGGCGTTGAGCTTGAGGCCATGCCTTTGACACCAGGCATCTGTTTCGGTGAGGCCCTTTTGTAGGATGTCCACATCGTTAGGAGTTTTGATTATGGTTCCTAGTTTGCAGTCATCTGCGAACTTTGTTAGCCAAAGACCTTCTGTGTTAGCCTGTACTTCAGAGAAGTAGATACCAAACAGGAGAGGACCTAGGACTGAACCCTGTGGTACTCCACTTGTCACTGGTCTGAAGTTGGATTTAGAGTCTGCTACTTTTACAGTGTGGGTTCTGTCAGTGAGCCAGTTGGCAATCCATCTTGTGACATAGGGATTTATACCTAGTTTAGTAAGTTTGTCTATAATTCCAGAGTGGGGGATGGTGTCGAAAGCCTTGGCAAGATCTAGATAGGCTGTGTGAACCACCTTAACCTCATCTACAGCTTTGGTGACCTCTTCAAAGAAGTCTATCAGGTTTAGGAGACATGATCTGCCTTTTACAAACCCGAACTGGGTAGGGTCCAGAGTTTGGAGATTACCAAGGCCATTGTTTATAAGTTCCATGATGATACGCTCCATAGCCTTGAAGACCAGGCTAATCAGGCTAATGAGGCAGTATCTCCCGGGGTCCGTGGTGGCTCCCCCTTTGTGGAGTGGGATAACCATTGCTGTGTGGCATTCAGTAAGCACAAAGTCTTAGGTGAGGCTATGATTGAACATGGTACTTAGGTGGGGTGCCAGTTCGTTCTGTAGTTCATGTAGAACACAGCCTGGGATGTTGTTAGGTCCCATGGATGCTGTGTTCTTGGCTTTGGACATTGTGTTTTTTACCTGTGCAGCCATGATTACAGGTACTTTGCATTCTTCCAGTATAGATATGGGCCCTTTAGGGGATGAGAGAGGTGTAAAGTTAGCACTGAACCTATCTGCCACGATGTTGGCAATATCAGTTGGTTCTGTATATTTATTGACATTGTGCTGTAACTCAGAGCAGATCTGAGTGTTGCCATTGAGATTCTTGATATAGCTATAGAATGCTTTGTGGTTGTCTTTAGAATCAGTGGCGATTTTGTTTTCATAACTAGCTTTGGAGGATTTTATGAGAGATTTCAGCTTCTTACTGAGGCTGACCACGGAGTTCCTCCAATCATGGGATTTTAGTCTTTTTTGCAACAGTTTCTTTCTTCTGTTATAGAGTTTGTTTATAGCAGGGGACCACCAGATTGGCTTCCTTTTTTGGGGGATAGCATCTTGGTTCTGTTAGGGATATATATATATATATATATATATATATATATATATATATATATATATATATATATACATATACACACACATACCACACACACACACACACACACACACACACACACACACACACACACACACACACACAAAGAAACCCCCCCCTAAAACAATGAATAGCTCTTGGCACAGAGTTAGAAACCACACCTGAAATGACCAGTGGCTGGGGAGTTCATCTTTGGAGAATTGTGTTAGGTGAGATGGTCCCTTGTGATTTTTCACTCAACAAACAGTAAAGCAGCCTACCAAGATACTGCATTTTCTTATTTTGGAGAGATGGTCCACAGCGGTGATTGAAATGGTAATCGTTTCGTGTTTATCTCTGAGACTAAATCAAGTTTTGACTATAATAATATGCTTATACGTAAATTGTTGAAATGATTCTACTCACTGGGAGAAAAGAAAAAGACAGGGAAAAAAATCAAGTAAACATCAGAATGCTGGGCTATGGAGGGTTGATAGCCTTTGAATTATTATATCCAGAATTTTCTATGCTGAAGAGGAAAGATACAGCTTACTAAACTAAATTAAAATAGTTCACTATCAGAATACAAAACCTTGTCAACCTGCTTAATAGTGAGATAGGGTGTTTCTGAAGTTCATTGACAGTGGCTATTTGTTTTTGCTCTGCTTTTCCCTAATGAACTATTCAGCTTAACACATCCCACATTGTGTTATCACTCAATAAGCTACTGGTTTGCCATCAGAATCAGCCAAGTGAACTACAAAAGAAAACTCTGAACAAAGGCCTGCAATTTAGTTATTTTTATGGCTGTAGCTGGATAAATTCCAAGTATAGTGTAAAACAAAGTTTGAGCCAAACATAAATGAGGGTGATTACAGGCAGAAAAGAAGCAGCCCTTTTACAGAAGGTAAAGAAGCTAACAGTGACTCACACAAATCCCATTATATGTCAATGGCATGGGAATTCACAGTTACTCCCCTATGTCTGGCACAAGTCATACAAAGCATTGTGGGAAAGAGAAAGGGTTGAGGGAGAACAAGATCACATTAATACATCAAGACCCATTGGTAGCCATGTTATGGAAAACAGGCTAAATTAGAAATAAAACACAGCGTGATTTTGAGGTGTTTAAATAGGTCAGGAAACAAAGATAGAGAGAAAAAACAGATTTTTTTTTTTAGTTCTAGGGTGGAGTTTTTCTTTAATTAAGATCCAGCAGGGTTGCAAACTCACCTTGCTTTTTGCAACCCGAGTTACTTCTGACACTGTGTGTGTAACTGCCTTGCAGGCTGCCATAGTCCTGCAGTGAGATAACATCCATAACACATTCTTGCATCACATTTTTGATCACGTCTGTATGTGTTTGCCATAAAACAAGATGTTTGCCAAAAAAAAGCTTAATGTATTTATTTCGTCATTATCAGACTAATCACATATCTGCCTTGATGCCCTGAATAAATAAATAAGCAAGTAGTTGAATATGGATATTATTTTACCAAAGTTAACCTGTCTAACCTTGCTACATCTGCTTTTGGCTACTGTTGTGGATTTTGTCAGATAGACGATACAAGGGTTCAGACTGAGAAATATCAACAAACTACAACATCTGTTTCTGTTACACTATTGCCATAAGGAATTTGTATATCTGAAATTACTGTCTGTTTGCACTTAAAAAAATCATCACAGCACTGGCTTTCATAGTTCAAAATGCAGTGCCAGAAAGCAAAACATGTTGTTATTTTAAACAGTGATATAGTTACAAATACTACAACCCACATAGTTAATAATAAGGAATGATTGGATCAATATAGCTGAATGTGTTAATCATTTGTGTGGTAATAAATAGAGTGAATCTCATTATGAAGAGCAGTAATTCAATATGGAGCAAAGGCAGAACTGAAAACTGCAGTTATTTTGGAACCATGAATATTAAATAAGATTTAAATCACAAATACAATTTCTATAGGCTTGTTCAGAATAAATCCCATTAACTGGAAAGGAAACTGACAGAAAATGTCAGTTTAGAGCAGATTGGTCTAACATACTGTATAACTTTGTCTTTAACATGAAATATAGGAAACTGTAGTGATTGCAGAACTTGTTAGAAACATCCTCATAATTTAAATAATATTATCAATATTTTCTGTGGATGCAATATATGTAACCCAGTCTCCATAACAATGCATAATAAAGGCACTGTTCATTTACAATGGATTTGCATTGTGACAGTAAAAGTGACCTCATAGTTCACAGTTTTCAGATTCTTATTTAATAAATTGAGTAATAAGCTAATGTATTTAGCAGTTGTTCAGTACTGCTTGTTTTTTTTTTTATGTAAAGACAAATGGATTCTTTAGGGATTTTCATTCTCGCATTTCACTTACAAAGGTGTAAATGAAAAATTTCTGATCAGTACACAAGATATATGGTGCAAGTATGTACATTATATTTCAGTAGTTGTATGTGAAAAGAAAAACTCAGAAAAATAAACAATCTTCAGACTTTTTTTGGTTTGGATGATATCACTGCTGATAAAAAAGTGTAGCATTTAATATTTGAGGATTCCCTTTTTAAATGAAAATTTTAAATCTTTGGGATGGTCAGAATGTGACAATAAAAGGGCAGGTAGGTGATATTACATCAACTTTCAAGACAGCATCCAGATAGTCACCCACCTGAATGTTATGTACTGTTTACAATTCTAGATGCCCAAAATGAAAAGAAAACTGAAAAAAGGAACATGACTCAGGGTAATGTTTTAATGTCATCATGGTTCCCATCTGTGAACAAAAGTCCTGGCTGAAATAACAAAAAGAAAATGGCAAAAAATGTGTTGAATGTGTTTTTCTCTGAGTTACCAAGAGTAACTGATTGCTTAAAATGAATAAAAAGAATACAGCACATCACAAAATAGCCACAATACAGAAAGCACATGAAGATATTTTCTGCTTACAAAAATAAAGACAAAATATTATAGCAATAACCCATGCCTGGGTGTGGGTAATGCTGGATTTACCCACGGTTGGCGTGGTTTGGGCCCGAGGGCGAAGCCCGAGGGACCAAACAAAGGCAAACGTGGGTAAATACAGCATTACCCACACCCAGAAGTGGGTTATTGCTGTTACACCATGACATTATTTAAGAAAAGAAACTATTACTTTTCTTAAATAATGGCATAGTATAATGCCTGTTTACTGCCCTTCCGCAGATGTCTGGCATCCGCGGCAGTTCTGATGTACTGCGCGCCTGCGCAGTACATCAGAGCTGTGGGCAAAAGCAACGGAGAAAGCAAGATCTCCGTTGCTTTTTTTTACTGTTTTCGCTATGTTAAATGGGTTTAACATAGTGAGACAGTTTTAAAATAAGCAACGGAGATGTCCGTTGCTTATTTTAAAACTGTCTCGCTATGTTAAACCCATTTAACATAGCGAAACAGTAAAATAAGCAACGGAGATCTTGCTTTCTCTGTTGCTTTTTTTTAAAAACCTGTCTCGCTATGTTAAATGGGTTTAGCATAGCGAGACAGCTTTAAAATAAGCAATGGAGATCTCCGTTGCTTATTTTAAAGCCGTCTCGCTATGTTAAACCCATTTAACATAGCGAGACAGTGTTTTAAAAGTAGAGTTATATTAATGGAAAAAAGTCTGGGCGACCGGACCTTTTTCCATTAATATAACTCGATTTACAATGTGCACGCTGGCCAATCAGCGTGCACGTTTTGGGGGGGTCATGGTATAATATGCCTTAACTCATAACATTTGACTTTGCATTTTGTGAAGTTTGTCCTATAGTTTACAAAAAGGTGCTGTGTTTACTATTTACTGTTACAGCTCAGAGCAGGAAATAGCAAATATAGTTTATCCGAGCTCTGTAAAGTATAAAGAAGAAATAATACATTGCTTACTTCTTTACTCAGCTACTGACCTACCTATGTGTGACCTAATAGCACAAGGAACTTAAATGATAACTTTTACATTCATGCAGCATGCAATAAAGGTTTAAAGAAATGTCATGCAAGTCTTACAAAAGAGGAGAGCTAGGCCATGATGGGCATATGCAAAATGAACAAAAGAATAATGCAGATATCTACCTTTGCTTAAACTGTAGAAGCCACTCTGTTTAGTGAAATAGATGAAAAGTGGTGAAAGAGAAGTCTAACCAAGAAATTAGCCATTGAAATGTCTCTATTTGTGTAACATGATCAGAATATAATCTCAGGTATTCATTAATACCATGTTAGTTACCCATTCTTTAACACTGCTAAATAGCAAAGCATCGCACCCACATTTCATCCACATACCAAAGATTAGCTAATATTTCACAAGGAATACAATACCGTCATTACTAAGAGTTATTACAGTATATGTGTACTTTAGTAAATTATGCATATGCTCACATTATGTTGCTGATTAGACAAAGACAGTCCTTTCAATAACAGGTAAGAACACTGGTTGTCAATTACTGCGACTTAACTACGACAATTTTACATTAAAAGGCATATCTGATACACTATCAAATCAAAACCAAAACTGCAAAAAGACACTAAAACTGAAAAATGAAACCACACAAAAAGCCGATAAACAGTAGATTCATTGGAGGCTACAAGATGGTAGAAAACACAATACACTGCACTAAAATAAAGCTAAAACTACACTAAAATAAAGCTAAATACTTTTCATTTATTATCTTGAACTTCTTCATAGCTTATATAGATTTATAGATGTATAGATTTATTTATGAAGGATCTAATGTTGTCCTTAGTCATACCAGTTTGAAGTTATGTTCTAAAGGCAGGTTTGCATGCTATTCAACATTTCTGATGTATTTGGCTACCTGTGATTCTTCTCAGTGATTTTATGTAGGTAAAAACTATCAGGAAACTGTGCACATGTATTTCTGAGCATGTGCTAGCTAGTAGAAATAAGGATGCTATGAATGCTGTAGCCAAGCATTCATTAATTTGCACTAACTTTGGAAAGGTTTTGTTTTTTGTATTCGATTTTATGATTCCTAATCCCTTTAGTGGTGATTTCAAAAATCTTTTAGAAATAAAAGAACTGAATTGGCAGATTTTTTTTGCACTCTGACAAGGTGCCAGATTTAAATGAGGCAATCAATATTAAATGTCTTGAAAAATTTTATTTTTATTTTTAAGTGGTATCTTTTATGATAATCTTAGAAACATTTAGTATTTTAAGTATTCATTAGTATTATAGCTTATATATGTCTTGTATAGGATTGTGTATGTTAGTGTTTCTTTAAGAATTTGAATTCACTGATTAATTAAGTGCTTGTAGTCACGACTTCATTTTTGTATAAAAGGAGTTTGTTTTCTATATGCACTGAAGCTCTCAAGAACTTCAACAGAATAAATTAACTAAAGTGCTTAGCTTTATTTTAGTGCAGTATATTGTATTTTTTCACCATCTTGTAGCCTCCAGTGAATCTACATTTGCCATGTTGTTTGTGATATCTGATACACTGATTTAAATTGTTGGCACTGATATTCATGATAATTTCTGATACATAAAGATAAGCTAAACTGTATGAAAATAAATACATTTTTACATAGCAGATATGAAGCAGTGAAGCACTTAGAATGGAATTTTATATTATGAAGCAGTGGGTGAAATGATATCCATGAGACCTATTAAATTCTGACCATAAATATAACACATCATACATGCCAACATATGCTGTTTCTTGAAAAGCATTATATAATTTAGAGCAACTACAGTTTCATAAGGGAACTGAAGTAAAATCACACCTCAGCAAAAGAAAGACTATTTTAAGAATTCTGTTGAAAATCAATAGATAAAAACAGAGAAACTGAATGTGACAGCATACAGGCTACTTGTTTCACTGAGCTTACCAATTGCTGCATTGATTTGAATTCACTTCAGATGGTCAATGTCTTTATCATGAATTAATCCCATACCATTTTGTACATGGACTTTCTATGCATCTTCAGTCATTTTTGAGAACAAAACTGAGGACAGAAGCAACTAATTACTGATGCGCATATACTTTGTTTCATCAAAAGTATTCACTATGCCCGCTTTATTTGACAGATAATGCAGAAGAACATGTGATATAAAGTGATAAATTAAAGAAAAATGAAAAATATTTTGCAAAAAAATGGTGTGTTTGAGAGTTTGATGGGAACTAAAAAAGAAGTGGCTGATGCTTAAAGGAAGACTCCACCTTTCTTACAGTTTAACTCAACTCTTAGGTTGCTTTTCCTCCTACATTATGGTTCCAGTATTGTGTAGGTACCAGAAACCTGTTGTACTTTATAAAATGTTAAATTCCTTGCCTTGGAATTAAAGGAAGGGAAGGACCACCCACTTTTTTAAAGCTTAACTTCTCACATAATTTGTAGAGGAATTTCTCTACTCCTGCATGACATAACACAGACACAGAGAAATCTGCAGTTTACCCTCTCCAGTACTGCTGACATTTTTATATGGGTAATTAGTCTTGCTAATGCCAGGAGCCCAGCAGCTAATGTAATAAAAGACAGAGAGGTGTGAAACTGTTTTCCGCTGTCTTTATTTCAGAGGAAGAGAATTTACACTGATTCACAGGTGCTTCCAATGTATCCATGTCTTTCATAGCAAACAGAGTAATTAGATCAGTCAATGGTTCAAAGGCAGTTGTCATCACTTTTAACAAATTTATATAAGCAGCATCACATTGTTGAAATACTAAGTTTTAAGCTTTAAATATTTATACTTTTTTATGTTTTATGATGACTTAAATGTAATATCATAGATGTCTATGACATTTAGCGGAAAAGTCAGAAAATATTTTTTCTTGGATTTCGTGCGAAGTATCAACATATTTACCATTTTCATGCCTTCCTAACACAATACAACATGAGTGCCCAAATCAGGACTTCTCTGCAGGAAGTGAGACTTCTGATAATCCTATCAACTAGGTGCACTGATACTGTTTATAAGAAGGTCTTTTATGCTTTCTTGTGACAGCCTACCAGAGGAGGATGCATATCTTGTGCAGAGATAATTTTCTAGTCAACAAGGAAAATGTAACATGTCCCCTTTCATTAAAACATTAGGAAAGGGAAATCTGAAGCATTTTGTCTATCTGTATGAATAAATGAATGAATGAAAATAAAAATCTTTCTGCAGCTGGCACAGGGAAACAATTACTTTCAGAGCCTTTCCTTTCTATTAGCAGCTGCCAATTATACATGAAACTGCAAGGATCCCTCAGAGCAGTGACAGTTTTGACACCTGAGGGAAAAGTGGTGGGGAGGGGGTTATTAATTTATCTTGGACTACAAAAAGATACTTTGAAGAAAGGCCTGCAATTTATCTACTTTTTTGGTTGCGGCTGTTTAACCCCTTAGTATATTGCAAAACAAGCCCTGAGAGACACATAAATGACAGCCATTTAACAAATAGGTTCATAGGTTCATAGGTTAATACTAAGCTAACTGCCCTTGCGAGCCATTTTAAGCCTAGCCAATTATCCCTTGTGAGACTCGAACCTTGCACCTTGTGTTTGTAAGGCAAACACTTTAACCATTAGGCCACCCTCCCAACCCCCTGTTACAGAAGGTTTATAAGATGACAGTCACTGACACTAATTCCATTATATGTCAAAGACATGGGAATGCACCACTATTTCCTTATGTCTAGCATGACTCATATAAAGTAGACTTGAAATGGATTATGAGAAAGAGAAAGGCTTGAAGAAAAACAAGATCATATTGATATGTCAAGCCCCATTGGCAGCCATTTTGCTGAAGGATATTAAAATTCCTAAGAAGCAATCAGAGTGATTTTGAGGTCTTAAAATAGTTCAAAAAACAAAGATAGAGTGAAAAAAAATAGATTTTTTTAGTTCTAAAGTGGAGTTTTTCTTTAAAATGGCTCCACGTAAAGCAGATAAGTAACAGGTAAATCAGTAAATCATACATATTTACAAATTATCCAAAAAAATACAGACCTAAAAGCCATAGGGGATTCAGAACACAAAAAGGATCCTAAAATAATATAACAAAGTGCACCCTTAATATAGTTGTAGATAAGATACATCTGACTGCATTTGAACTTATAAAAGACGTATAAATCTTGATTCATATCATATTTTAAAGTTTCCTCAAATGAATCTGGTATAGGGTTTATTTACTAATGGCAATAAAAGTATTCACTTTTCTTTATATATAATAGTGCTAGGTGTTATTTCATGTGTTTGGGTAGAGTTTCTAGTGTTGTACAATATGTTGGTTATTTAACTTTATTGTCAGAGAAAATTTACACAATGACATGATGATTACAGGAAGAAAGATGTGGCATCATTACTATGCCTAATATACTTGGGTCAATACAGTTTGCAAAACTGCTTGATTTTCCCAATCTAGTTTGAAATACTAGGTTTCATGGAATGAAGGTTAGATTCTTGAGTGAGAACCAGAAATGTAAAATGGGACATGGATTCCAAATCACTTTATACTTAAGGGTAAGGTGTTACAATGAAACCGTGAAAATTATTAGAAAAGCTTAAATCCTATAAGAAAGGTTGCACTTGTTGAATGCAAACAGACAGAATACACAGAGACAGATGCACCATGTTGTCCAGCCAGATGGCAAGCAGCTACCTGGCATCTCAATGAAAAGTCAAAAAGTACAGTTGTGTACACTTACCATAAATATAGATGTTAGAGTGTATTCACTGTTGCAGTCATTACATTTGGGTTATTTGCCTGCAGGTAGCCCTCAGCCAGCCTGAATATCAAAGTCTTGGATTCCTGCGTCGGATGCTGTCTCTTCTTCCAGGATGTCAGGTCATCAGGGGTATAAAACATGCAGCAGATGCCATTACATCAGTTTTTTCTTGCCCCAGATGTCAGGTGCCCCTATAATGGAAAGCAATTATATGTTAGGTTACACCTCCAACAAAAAACAAATACACCAGAAAGCTTAAATACAGTGAATAAGAAGAAAGGTATAGCCAAGAGAAGTCAGGGGGCTGGAGGGAGGGTAACCAGGACTGCAACAGTGAATACATTCTAACATCTACATTTATGGTAAGTGTACACAACTGTACTATGTTCTTCGTGTTTCGCTGTTGAAGTCATTACATTTGGGTTGATTCCCAAAGCCAAGGAAGGGAGGAGGAAGTTAGAGAGCATTAGGACCAGCTATTAAGCCCTGCAAGACTGCAGTGGCAAAACCAGCTCTGGATTTAGAAAAAATGGGCATGTGGTAATGTTTGGTGAAGGTATGTACAGAGCTCCAGGTAGCAGCTTCTAGGATGTCCCTGGTAGGAACACCTCTGAGAAAAGCTGTAGAGGTAGATGCAGCCCTGGTGGAATGTGATCTTATCCCCTGTGGGGTAGGTTTTCCATGGTGCTTATAGCAGAAATGAATGCAATGGGCTATCCACTTAGAAATAGTTTGTTTTGAAATGGCCTTCCCCTCTGCCCCTGCAGCAAAGCCCACTAGCAGCTGTTCATATTTTCTGAGAGGCTTAGTCCTGTCCAAATAAAATCTAAGTTGTCTGTGCACTTCCAAAGAGTGTAGTATGCATTCTCCTTTGTTTTGTGGATTTGGGAAAAAAGTAGGCAAATGGATGGACTGATTAAGGGCCACACAAAACACCATCTTAGGCATAGAGGAAGGATTGGTTATGGACACCCTGTCTGCATGGAAGATGATGAAAGGCTCCACTGCCATGAGGGCCTGTAATTCAGACACTCTTCTTGCTGAAGTGATGGCTAGAAGGAAGGCTGTTTTCCAAGAAAAGAAGTTCAACTCTGCAGTTGCAGCTGGCTCAAAAGGAGGTAGAGTGAGTTTTCCAATACAAAGTTAAGGTCACAGGCTGGAGTAGGGGCTCTCCTGGGTGGTCTTAAATTTTTGGCCCCTCTGAGGAATTGCTTTAGCAGGGAGTGAGAGAAGAAGGGTGGTTCAGTATTATAATGAGCTGAAATGGCAGAGGCATGAAGTTTAATTAACGAGAAGGAAAGGCCCTTATCTCTGTTAAGTACTGAAGAATATGCGGTAAGTTGAGCACTGCTGTGCCCATTCCCTGAGTCTGGCTCCAGGAAAAGTATCTTTTCCACCTTTCAGCATAGGATTTTCTAGTACTAGGCCTCCTTGCCTCCAGAATGACATCTAGAACCTGCTTACTGAGGGATGTTACTGGAGAGCTCAAGGAATTAGCCAGGCTGCAATGTTCAGGGTTTGAAGTTGAGGGTGCAGAATCTGGCCCTCCTGCTGGGACAGCAGGGAAGGGGTCTGAGGCAGGTGCCATGGTTCCAGATGTGACATACTGCACAAGAGGGGGTACACCAGTGTTGGCATGGCCAGTTTGGTGCAATCAGTATTGTCCTTGGTTTGTCCTGTTTGATCTTTAGCAGAACTTTCGAGAGGAGAGGCAGAGGGGGAACGGCATAAACTGAAAGGCTTTCCAGATGAAGGACAGGGCATCCACTTTTCAAGCTTGACTGTGGGAAACCCTTGTGCAGAATTTGTCCAATTGGTAGTTCTGAGGGGAGGCAAACAGGTCTATCTCTGGATTCCCCCATTTGTTTCTCAAAAGGTTGAATATTTTTGGTTCCAGTTTCCACTCGTGTGGGTCCATGAGATTTCTGCTTAGGTCATCTGTCAGTGAATTTAGCTTGTCTGGCAGGAATTGAGCTTGTAAGTGCACTTGGTAGCTCAATGCTGTGTTCTACAGAGCCATGGCTAGTCTGCAGAGAGGGTATGAGTGGGTTCCCCCCTGCTTTTTTATGTACCACATAACAGTGGTGTTGTCTGTCTTTACCAATAATTGTCCTGGAAGAATGTGGTCCTTGAAGGCTGTCAGGGAATTCTGTACAGCTAACATTTCTTTTTGATTGATGTACAGGTGCATCTGACTTGGGTTCCATTTGCCATGAATGCACTGCCCTGCCAAGTGAGCCCCCCATGCAAAGTCTGATGCATCTGTTGTTAGGGTTTGGGTGGCATGGGGTAGAGTGAATGGGAGCCCCTTGTTGTGGTAGCAGGCTTCTGCCCACCAAAGGAACTGTCTTTATGCAGGGAATTATAGGAATCATTGATTCCGGGTCCTGAGAATGTTGATACCATAGGCTTTTTAGATACCATTTTAGTTTCCTCATATGCAGTCTTGCATATGGAATTAGTAGAATGCAAGAGGCCATGAACCCCAGGGCTTGCAGGATTTTCCTTGTAGATAGCTGGATATTTGTGACCAGTAGTTTGAAGTAGGCTGTCAAATAAACTTGTTTCTCTGGTGTGAGGTAAGTCATCTGGGAAGTTGTGTTCAAGCTTGCTCCCGGGAATACAATTTGTTGGCATGGTACTAGATGGGATTTCTTTTCATTTATGGTGTACCCCAGTGAGGTTAGAAGTTTCTTTACAAATGCCAGATGTTTTAGTAGCATGTCCTGGCTTTCTGCCTGAATTAGACAATCGTCCAGGTATGGGTATATTTGAATATTTCTTTGCCTGTAAAATGCAATGACTGGAGCTAGACACTTGATGAATACCCTGGGCACAGTAGATAAGCCAAAGGGAAGTGTAGAGAACTGCATGGAGCCTGCTCTGAAGCATAGGTATTTCCTGCAAGATGCCCTTATTGGAATGTGCAGGTAAGCTTCCTTTTAAGTTTAAGGTTGCCAACCAGGCATCTTTGCCTAGCATAGGAAGCAGCTGTTGAAGTGTTAGCATGTTGAATTTTGGGATTACCAAAAAGGTATTTAGAATAGAGAGGTCTGGGATAGGATGCCAGGAGCTGTCTTTTCTGGGTACCAGGAAAAGTCTTGAGTAAAAACCTTGTCCTCTTTCTTCTGCTGGGACAGGTTGAATAACCATGATACCTAGAAGAGAGAGAGAACCTGCTGTTGAGCCTCTGCCCATGATTTGGGGGTAGGTCTGACCAACCGTTTGCTGTTGGTATGGTGTGGAAGTGGAATCTGTATTCTTGGAAAACTATATTTAAAACCCATTTGTCCTGGGTAATGAGTTCACAGTTTTTTGCATGCAGAGTGATCTTTCCCCCTAAGGGAGCATGCAGTTGAGCAGGGAAGGTGTAAGGTTAAGTAATTGTGACATTTTTCCATAGGAGGGTGTCTTACTGCTTCCAGCTTTGTAAGTGGGAGCCCCCCACTGCTTAGGCCTGTGAGTACCTTGAGACTGTAGCCTAGGTGGTCTGCTGTTCCTGGGTTTGGACTGAGAAGGCCTGGAAGAGACAGGAAAGGACCAATTCTTAGAAGGCCAATACCTGCTAAATCTGGGAGGCTGAACTTGCAGGAAATCTTTAACAGTTTGCAAAGATTTAGCTTTTTCCTCCATCTTTTTAAGGATGACTTCTGATTTGTTGCCAAACAGGCAGTCTTGGTTTAAGGGAGCATCCAGTAATTTAGCTTTAACATGATCTGACAAATTCTGCTCCTTAAGCCAAGCATGACTTCTAAGCACAGACCCAGTGACAGCAGTCCTACAAGATGCTTCTAAAGAGTCAAAACCACATTGCAAAGTATGTTTACCAACTTGTTCAGCAGAATGCTTTAAATCCTGTAATTCTTTATTTTCAGCACAGTCAGGAATCAAAATCATTTTCTGTTTAAGTAGTCCCATAATATGCTGCTGATACTTTAACACATGAAACTGGCAGTTTAAGGCCCTAATGGCCAAAGTAGCAGAAGTGTATACCTTCTTACCCCATCTGTACAAGGCCCTGGAATCTCTATCAGAGGGGGCTAGGATTTATGGCAGTAGTAGCCTTAATGCCTTCAGGTCTTTGGGAAATGGTCTCTGGGTCTGCAGTAGGATTCTTGAAGAGGAACTTGTGAGAGTCAGGTACTCTGTAATACCTGTCAGGCTTCCCGGGAGCTGGAGGTAACGTGTCTGGGGCCAGGCTAGATTCCAAGAAGGCATCATCTACAATGTCCAGGACCGGAGGGATAGCTAAAGGCCCGTGTTGAGGGAGGAGTAAGAATTCCCTAAGCCTCTTTTTGGAGTCAGAGTAATCCTGGCTTTCCCAACGGAAATGCTTCCTAAGAGTGTGCAAGGTTTCCCCAAAAGAAAAATCTTTTGGAGGGGGAGCAGAGGGAATGGAATCCTCTGCATCAGAATCCTCATAGGTAGATAAGAGCAAATCCTGGTAATCAGAAGAAACAGAAATTTCAAATCCTGATCAGAATAATCAGAAGGAAAATTGGTTCTAGGTCTCTTAGAGGGTGAAGGCTGGCTTCCCCTAATTAAAGTAATAAGGTCTTCAGCCATTCTTATCATTTGTTTTTTAGGCATATGGGTCTTACCATGCAGTTTGGACATCGGTTTTCTAGGTGTGGGTAGAGTTTTTTGCCTTGAAGAAGATGGCGTCAGTTTGAAATGCAAGTCAGTAGACCTGAATACACCCTCAGAAGCCAGTGTCTACACAGCGGCCCTGGACCCATCCAAGGTAGAGACAGCCACAGATTCCATAGTCGAAGAAACATCTCGCGGCATACCGGACTCTGAATGGGTCTCTTTAGAGGCCTGTGAATCTGAAGTAACGGGTATCAGGGGCTGCGAAAACACCTCATTGAGTACCAGCGAACTGGTGGCTAGCTTAACAGAAGCATCGTCGGCAGCTTTGGACCTATGCGGTCTGTCACTGTCTTTAATTTACATTTTTTTGGAATGTCAGTAGTTGGATGGCTTACCGAAGCCATTTCTGGATAGTTAAACTGAGTACCAAAATAATTTGCTGCAAAAAGGAAACAATGGCGAGTAGTCCAGGGGTTGAATAAGGCACAAAACCGACAGCGAGGGACGTCATGGTCTGGGCCTAACAAGGAATGCAGTACGAACAAAAATCTTTATGAGGTATTTGCTTTCCACAGGTAATACAGTTATTAACTTTTAATGACATTGGTTAAAGCAATAAAAAGGATCCCTAACGAGGTACTTAGCTTTTTTGAAGACTTCGGTTCTGAAACTCGAAAATGAAAATTTCAGGAGTTGGCCAACCGGCACTTGTGAACTGCTTCTGCTTCGGGCACTGCACGGCAAGAAAGACTGATGTAATGGCATCGGCTGCATGTTTTATACCCCTGATGACCTGACGTCATGGAAGAAGAGACAGCATCCAATGCAGGAATCCAAGACTTTGATATTCAGGCCGGCTGAGGGCTACCTGCAGGCAGATAACCCAAATGTAATGACTGCAACAGTGAAACACGAAGAACATCCACAGGTCGTGAACTGACTTCCCTATTATTACAGTACAAAATACTTTAGAATTTGACAAATCAGACTCACACACACAGGCACTTCACTTATCAGTGTTTACTAGTTTTTTAAATTTTAGTAGTATTTTCTGTCGACATTCATGAGCTTCATTAACTGCCTTTCAGTTTCTACTGAATAGGCTTTAAGCCTGTTTCCATTCCTTTTTATGAGGGGAGTTTCCTATGAGAAGTTTTCTGATCAAGTTCTGAAATTCTTTTTAAGCACATTTTTTTATTTGTAGGGTCAGGGTTAGTACACATTACTCTACACTATTAAAATACATCAAAGAATTTAACTGGTGTTACAAATATAAAAATCACAAGCTGAGAATGTCAAGGACCACAGGAGAATTGAAGGAGGATTGAGCACTGAATCTCCTTACATGTGCAAACACAGAAACAAGTGCAAACATGTGTCCAGAAGGGGGGCAAATTTGGCTGTTCATTCTTGTGGTCCTCGACATTCTTGGCCCTTGATTTTATGCTCTCATTATTTTTCACATTCTGCATTGTTTCAATCACAAAAACGATAGTAAAAAAACAAAATAAAACACTGGAGAAATAACCAAAAAACTGTGAACTATTCAGTGACAAAACACATCAAACAGTAAGCACTTTCATCCGCACTGTACTTCTTCAGACTGAATAATGTGAAAAAATGTTTGACTACTTATAAAACACCATCAGTTAAGATGCAGAAACACATGACCATTAATTAATGCTGCAACCCTTTCCTTTTAAGAAAGGGTATAAAGTCTTCCCTATAATTTAATCCAGGTGGATGGCAGGCATTTAACTTTACCTACCACTCATATTCCTTCCACCCAAGCCCTTCTTCAGCATTAAATTTCTTAACAAAATTCAAAACTTCATCTAAAACACAAAGCTTAAAATCACCATTACATCCATGTTCCTAATAATGTTTACCCAAGTGCATTCTTATCATCTCTGATACTCACAGCATACTTGTGCTCATACATTCTTCTATTCACCTCCCTAGTAGTGCATCCAGTATAAAAAGAATTGCATGACATACATAAAACTAAATACACTATAAACTTGGATTTACACGTATATCTACCTTTTAACTGTATATTGTAACCCCTGTTATTAATTTAATTTACATCTGTCAAAAAAATACACAGGTTACAATTAAAACATTTATACATCCCAGGATTTGTACAGTTTTTTTTTGGGGGGGTTCAATTTGTTTTGATAAAGATTTTTAAAGCTCTTACCTCTCTTTTGCACATTTTTACACACTATTTGCTACTTGCAGAGATGTTGTAAAGTCCAGTTGTTTATTATGGCGCTCTCCTTGTGTCCCCTCTTTTCTTTTTTGATGTACTTCTCTATAGTTGTCCATAACTATTTCGTCAGGGTATCCTCTGCTGATAAATTTCTTACATAAAATGATAGTAAACCTGTATATCTTTCTATATATCTATCACTAGGTCTACTCACTTTAGTTGACTAGCTCCTACTTTGACCTCTGAAGCATCAACTGCAAAAGGTCGACAAACTGAATGTTGAAACATTACCATGCAAATGATGACAAAGAATCTTGATGCATGCAATTTTCAAACAGCAAAAAGAAATAAAACATAACCTTTATATTTTTTTTTATTTTTTTTGCAAGGGGCAAGCCCTGCTGCACCCCCACACTCCCTGCTAATTATATACATTAACCCCAAGATTGCACAGTTCATGGGAATAAGAAATATTCCCTTACCCAAGGACTGTCAATATCACACACCTTTTGACCATCTGTGTATATCGACCAAATGTGGTCGATTAAACAGAAGTCAACAAACCTGCATTTAGACCAAATGCAAAGCGCCGATATATATATATATATATATATATATATATATATATATATATATATATATATATATCACACACACACAGCACCAAAAAAAAAAAAGATCCCAAATAGACCAGTAAAAAAAAGGATCACACCAGACCAAGCAAACCAAGTATTCCAGCTTAATTTTCATTCTCTTGCTCTTTGACACACACACACACACACACACACACACACACACACACACACACACACACACACACACACACACACACACGCAGGTCCTGCAAAGCCAGATTACTTATGGTTTAAAGATAAGCAGATAAGAGCATGTGGTACTTTCATCCACACAGAAGCCCCCCAACTCCACTATCAGTTATAACTACTTTATTGACTGTGCACATCCACTGTTAAGAAGAAATACATTTGGATGAACTACATTAAATTGTATAAAGTTCACTAGCATTATACTATAAGATCCAGCCACGTGTAGCATGTTTTAAATAGAGGAGTATTTATAAGAGTATAAGAAATATCAAATAACTAACATAATGTTGTCAATATACACAATCTCTTCAGAACTAAAATTCATCCTAATAATACCACATTACAGACTACTATTACTAATGCAGAGGTTGCTACTGGCAAACAACTTTGATGTTAGTCCTTCAGTGATAAATGCAATGAATGCTGCCGTTGAAGAATAAATTGTCTGTGTTGCATTAAAAAAAATCATTGCCAGTGATATTGTCCAAATATTTCCAGAACTAGATCACCTATGCAACAGAAAATGTCTGGGAAACAATTACAACAAGTTCATGGCTACTAGGCGTGCAGTCTTAGAGATCAATAAGGAGCCTAATACAAATTTCCAATTGCTCCAAAGCACTGTCTGGTTAAATGACTTGCTCAATGTCACATGGGAGGTAAATTTAGGAGGAAAGATTCAAACCTTGCACTCTTGCCAGAGGAAGCAGCTCATTAACAAGTTGGAGCTTTAGTCCTCTGTGCTAACAGTTTTTCACTAAATACAGAAATCCTTTATAATCTGATCTTGTAGAGAAGACTGTACCACAATAATATGCAACAATAGCTGCATAAATGATGCTGAAGATCAGACGTTTCTGATCATCACTAAAATAATGTGGCAATATGATTTGACAAATGTAAACCCCTTGCATTTTTTGGAGGCTCTAAAGAAGGTACTGCAAAAATATATTACCAAACTACAACGTTTAGACTATATTACATAATCCAAGCCTATTAATGAATTAATTAATTTCTTACTGCAGTGAATAAAGCAATACAGAGACAGCCAGCTTTGTTCAACATCCCACAAGTAATAAACAAATCAGAAATATTACTGCATATAGCATACATTTATTTTTATTTTTTGTGGGGGGTTACATGCTTTAAGGATGCCTGCAACTTATTTTGACCTTCCTAGGTCTTCTTTGGCAGACTACTCTAAATCACCTAAAAAGCTACCAGAATATGTTGTGCATCAATATGTATGGGCTTGGCAGTTAGTTTAAGGCTCTTACCCCAGAGTTCGACTCCTATAAGCCCCATGACTAAATGGATCATTTTACACACACACACACACACACACACACACACACACACACACACACACACACACACACACACACACACACACACACACACACACTCACACACACACACACACACACACACACACACAGAGCCACTGTAAAATTTGCTTGTGTAAATCTTGTTTCCATGCTTCATTGGCTGAAAGTAGGAAGCATCAGGATGTGGACAAAGCAGGAAACTCCTTAATGTGACAGTACACAGTCAAAGGAAAACTTATTTTTTATTTTTAATTCTTAAAGTGATATTACATAGCTGCTTAAAAAAGTAAGAATTTTTTTTTAATTTGATGCTGTAGCCAGAGCCCCCCTACAAGCACGGAGCCCTATGCAACTGCCTAGGTCACCTAGTGCTAGATTTGGGCCTGGTGGGAAGAAGAGAGAAAAGTACTTTAAAAAAAAAAAAAAAAAGCTGAGCAGTAGCTGACTAGAGTAACAAACTTTTACCATATCACTTACTAGATAAATGCAGCTGGTGGCAGGACTACTTAATATTGGATAGTTGCTGCAGGCTTACAGATCAAATGGAAAGTATGCTAAGATGTGAAAAGCCTTAATAAAACTGCTGAAAATGTCCATCACAAACACACGTGATAGAATTATATCACAACCTCATCTGAAATGTTGAATCTGACATCATAGCAGGCTTAACCAGGGGCATGATCTATAATAGACAAATGTAATAAGGTCATTGGTTTCAGGCTATGAAAGACTATGGTCATCAAGCATACCCCTCTGCAATACATACAGATATAATCCTGCCATTTCAAAAGGCAGGATATCAAAATCTGCTCTGCAGTGATTTTTTTTTTTTATAGATACCTTCATCACCATAACTAGGCCATCAAAAACAGAAAGAATGCTTACACAAAATCACAAGTTATTAGTGGGTGAAGACTGAAAATAAATGTGAGCCAACAGCTCAGTTTATAAGCAACATATCCAAATATATATAAAATGATTTAAAGTAGGCTGCTGGTGTAAAGCAAATATGCCTGATTATAAATGCAGAATTATACTGAATGCAGTGCCAGCAAAGAAAGATGTTGATTTACCTGGCTGTTATTCAGCATTGCACATTCAGTAGCATAACTACAAACCTGAATAGAAATATTAGTGGCCTTTTCAGTTACTGACACCCTCTTATAAGATAAGGAGAAATAACTGGAAACGAGAATATCTTATCTATTTGCACTATTTTAATGCATTTCTACTAGTGTCCTTAGTGTCCTTAGTTGTCTCATCTAATGCTGCACAAACTGTTCTTGTTAGATCCACTGGTGTACATTCTGTTATCATTTCATGCAATGCTACATATGTTTTGACTTTTATAAAACAAAATGAGCAGTGAATCATTGCATACCTCTCAACCTCTTCACTGAAGAATCAGGGACAGAGCTAAAAGGGACAAAGACCCACAAATCAAGGACACTTTAATATAATTAAAGCAGATCGATCAAGAAGATTTAAATGAACATGCATTGTCTGAAGAATAAGAATTCTGTTACTGTAGTTTCTGACATTGAATAGCGTAGGCAGTAACAGTTTAACAAATGATATGAAGGACACAACAAAACTCTGAATCAAAATCAGGCTATACATCAGTCTGCAGTTTGCATATAACACAGTCATGCATACAGAAAATAGTACCTAAAATTGAAAATAAGAAGCAAAGTAGTGGCAAACTGTGTTCAACAACTGTTCAAAAGGCAAAAAAGTGACTACTAGCCAGCTAGACATCCAGATACCTAGGTTTTCTCAGTCTGAAAACACAGCATTCGTTTACTCGCCTCATGAATAAGAGATGGGACTTTAAACATTAATTGCCTAACTTAGATAACTAAGGCCACATTTTAAAAAGTGTCCCTACTCACTTAAAACACAAGGAAAATATAAATATGTTGAAATGTAGTGTAGCTCCGGGCTATCACATTACAGCCTGCAGTTCTATGCTTGATTCTATTACCACATTGCCAGGTTTGCCACTGGGCTGCCTTTTAGGACACATCATTGCATCAATCTAAATCAGCTTGGGTGGCTTGAACTACCCAACCTAATCCAGTATAACCAACTGATTATGGCCTATAAAATCCTCTATAATCCGGACAATACTCCTGCACTTAAAAATATTATCACCCCCTATAACAATCTTAGACTGCTTCGATCCTCTAACAAACTACTAATTCAGACTAGCAAAATTAATAACACAGCCGGTGATTCTCTCTTTGCAAACTCTGTAAGTAGATCCTGGAACTCACTTCCAGCTGATATTACCTTACTTTCCACCTTAGGTCAATTTAACACTAGACTCAGACAACATTTGTCACTTAACTGGCTATGTCAACGTATCAAGCCTGGCTAACTCTCTCTAGAATGTGTAAAAATCTGTTAACCAGTTTACTGTGTAATTTAATTTAATCCTGACTTGTTCTCAGGATTAACAGTAACCTGTGGAACTTGTTTAACTTGCTTATTTATGTAATCTCTGTAAATAGTCTGTTTGTAATATGTAATGCTGGTATTATGTAATGCTGTATCTGCTTACCCTTGGAGCTTTTCTCCCCGGGCCTCCGCTGAAAATGGACATGCATCCAGTCGGACTATCCCGGTCAACAAATGTAAAATAAAAATTAAAAAAATAAAAAATTCTTCATTTATAAACTTGTTGACTGTGATTAAATCATTTAAACAGACAGTGCTCTGAGGACTACTTAGAAAGAGACAGCTGTGCTGAATGGTTTTACCCTTTTACTAAATGAAAAACAGAATGTACTTCTAATAAATAAATCTGTAACTTTTATATATAGTTATACATTGTGTTTTTAAACCCAGTGTTTTGCAACAAAATTAGCAGTTTTATCATTGGTGATGGAAAATGTTCAGACAAAATTAAAATACCCCTGAAAAACAAGAAGCATGTTATTGTTGCAAAAAGCACAAATTCAATTTTCTGGTATAATAAAACAAGTTTTGAGTAACAGTCTCTAACAACCCCAGTCTGCGTTTGGTTGTGAAACATACCGAGTGGCTTTACTATGAATTCCTGCCCACCTACCAAGAACCAATGCAGCTATCATCAAGTTATGGTTAGACTTACTCAAGCTGCAGGTGAACAGAATATATCTGCAGGTGGCTGAGGTGCTAACTGTCTGACATTGAGAAACACAATGCCAATTGCTGTTTTCCATAGTAAATTACTGACAGTATGATTTTAAATTGTGCATCACCAGCAGTTCCTTTGTTTTGAGAGATTTTTCTCTTCTTTCAGTTGTAACCATGGAACTAGTATATTTAAGTTTGGGGAGCAAGGGGCAAAAATACCTGAGGTTTAATTGTCTTTCACCTTTCTGTATCTGAGGCATTAGTTTTCAATGTTTTATTTTTTTGGCACTCTGGTGTTTGAGGTTTCATGGTAAAACCACAGTGCAGTTCCCAGTATCGCTACTGCATGTACTGCACTTTTTTAAGGTTGTCATAATGGTTAAGGTTTTTACCTTACAGACCTAAGGTACAGGGTTTGAGTCTCACATGGGGTAATTGGCTAGGCTTAAAATGGCTCACAAGGGCAGTCATCATAGTACCAATCTATGAACCTATGAACATAGTGGGTTTCACACTCTTTTGCCTATGCATTATCACTTCCATTGTACTTATCTACCTTCCACCCAAATCTCTATTTCTGTTTATATTTTTAAGTTTACTTAATCCAACACATCTTTATATTACCCTGTATCAGTCTCAATCCACACGGGTTAATACATCTTACAATCCTAGACTACATCTCGTTATGTGGTCATGGACCTATGTTTACTTGAAATATTAACAATGAACACTTTTCACTGATGACAGATTTAAAAGCAAGTAATATGACAGAACACATGGCTTTCTGAGCCTAAATTATCAGCCACGTGTGGCACTGGGCAGCATTAAGTAATGGCATATTTTTAATGAAGATACTATCAAGCTTCATTAGGTGAAAAAGACCCAGTGTCATCCCAGTTTCATGGGATCCTCCCA
Organism: Protopterus annectens; assembly: GCF_019279795.1. Lineage (NCBI taxonomy): Eukaryota > Metazoa > Chordata > Ceratodontiformes > Protopteridae > Protopterus > Protopterus annectens. The sequence continues at coordinate 334,084,831 of NC_056738.1, read as the reverse complement.
TTGTAAAATTGGTGGGGTCACATATTCTTCTCCAGGATATTTTATGGAAGCTTAACAAGTAGGTTGATTGTAATGTGTAGTATTTAATTTGAAGCAGTTGTTCACAAAAGAAACTGTCAAAATACATATCCTGTTTATAATTAATGAATACATCTGTGTACAGTATGGAATCCGACTTTTTATGACTTGCAGATGCTATAAAATCCTGTTTTCACCCATTTTTTCTCTTCAGTGTTTGAAACTTTATCAGGTCTTTAGTTTACAACCTGTGCACTATAGCTTGAAAAATACCAGCTTTTTTAATTTTTTTCCAAGTTGTTGATTTTGCTACAAGTGTTTTATAGACTGATGACCACATTCAATCTCAAAAACAACTCTGTAAACTTTGGACGGGCTCAGATTTTCCTGCATTGTATTGAACATTGAATGAAATATTTTACTAACATTTTGGAAACTACTGCAGCTGTACCATTTGTCAACATGAAAAGGGTAAGCCTGCACAGGACATAGTGGAGATACAAATAACCAACTATTAACAATAATCAGTAGATTTTGTCAGTTATCTAGAAAAGAAGACCAACAAAAGTAGCCACGTGTATTTATGCAGACAGCTGCTAGGCAGCAGTAACGACCACATGTGTTATGCAATTTGATAGCATTTGCTGTCTTGTAAACTGTTAGGGGAGAACAACATGGAGGAATGGCACACAGACAATTTGTGATTAATAATAAACAATAAAAACTAGAAAAATCAAGTATATTAAACAGGTGAACAACAGCTGTGGTAATTAAAAACTGTATGGTTTATTTAAAAAGCTTTGTGCAGTGCCAAATTTGCAAACATAAATACAAAATAAGCAGGATGATATACAACAACAGTGGAATCTGCTGACTAAGGTTGCAATGGTATGTTAGAAGTAAGAAATGGTAACTGGAAAAGTGGTTACAAATATTTCAAACGTCTTTATAACCAGGAGTGTGCAGTCGGAACTCATCTGATTGAAGGTTGCTGGAACAGGGCTCAGTTCTGAGTTTTTTTAAAGGTTAACTTGCTTAAATCAGTTTGCTCTTGTTTGCTTGGGTATGCACTTGTTTGCACATCACTCACTGCTGTGCAGTGGTAGGCACTGTTGGCGGTTATAGATGCAAACACTTCTGCCTGCAAATTTTTCCTTAGTACTCTGCTGGTGCTCCATTGGTGAGTTCTCATGATTGACCCTCACTGACAAGTGGTACATTCAGAAAAAAAACAGAAGTACCAATACACATCCTACCCACTAGCCCTTCATATTTTTTGTCCACTTCTCCTGTCTTCTATTTTACCTGGTCCTTCCTGTCCTCTCCCTGATTTTTGACCAACATCAACTTACCTAGCACTATGGACAGACAGTTTCTCCAGCCAGGCTGGTTGATATGGGCATCCTGAGGCAATGTAGCAATTACCTCATGTACACTGACAACCCACTTCTTCTAGTCCACACAAATTCATTATGTGAGAGATGCATCTATATCAAGAACCTAGACTCTCTCTCTCATCTGATACAAAGCAGGTTGTCAGCATGCACACTTCACCTCCTGCACCTACCAAACCAACAACACATAAACCTACATATGCTGAGGTCCTTACCAGAAGCTTACCTAAACATCAGAGACTTCCTAAACACAAATACAAGCATGATTCACATAATACATCCTGCAGTACATAGTACACATAATATATCACACATCAGTATCTCACCAGGCAAGCCCCTAAGGCATAACACAAAAACAAATGTTGAAGTCATAGGTGACTCAATTGTGAGACACCCAGATGTCCCTCTCACCAGGTTGGATAAGGAAAAAGTCATGGTCAGCTGTCTGTCAGGTGCCAGGATCCACCACATCACACATGCACTGAAGTCTCTCAACAGGCACTGTTATGACTCTATCATAGTCTATGTTGGTGGGAATGACTTGAGACTTACCACACTGGACTCTATGAACAGAGACATGACTAAGCTCTCTGATTAGGTGTGTTAGGCAGATATGTCCCTAGCCTTCAGCACCATTTTACCTTCACCTAGAATGTCAATACAAACAAAAAATTATTGACTTCAACAGCTTAGGATGACATGGTCAGCAGACCTCAATGCTTTGCCAGAGATGGTCTTCATCTGTCATCCCTGGGATTTTGGTTACTGGCTAAGGCTCTTGCCACCCCCATAGTGCCTTTTTTAGGCAATGTCACAAGAACAAAATTCCCGATGTAAAAGTACCCTCTAAAAACAACCTCAAGGTTATTCTGCTAAACACTAGGAGTCTAAACCAGAAACTGCACTCACTGGAAGCAGTCCTCACCTTGGAAGATGCTGACATTTGTGCAGTCATTGAGACTTGGTTTAAGGCTGCAGAGAGCACCCCAGGTTATACCAAGTTACATTTCCTTCCACATGTTCAGACCACAAATTAAAGGCATGAGAACTAAAGGTGGTGTATCAATATTCATTAAAGATAAATACACCTCTATATTGGTTTAACAACATGATTCCCTTGAATTAATTCAGGTGCAACTGATTGTAGGTAAGACCCTTCTTCTGGTCATTGCCAGCTATAGGACCCCCTCCATGAATCAGGACATCCAGTCAATCTACTTTTTTTCTACTTGAGTCAATCAAGATCCAAACAAACACTCCTGTTTTGGGTTACTTTAATTACTCAACCATTGATTGGGTAAGTTATATGTGTTCTTACTCACTTGCCAAAGGCTCCTGAGCTTCATTAACTCCAGTGCCCTGGACCAGCTGGTTGACACACAAGAGTCTCAGATATCCTGGATCTGGTACTCACCAATATGGGGGACCCCTGCACCACCCTCAATGTGTGGCCATCCGTGGTGAGATCTGACCACAAATCAGTTTTGCTATAAGTAACACAAGACTCCCGCCCTTACCAACAACTAGACTAAATAACTTCTTCAAGGCCAATTACAACCTCTTATGTGACAGCATAAATAGCTACATAGCCCCTCCCTCCACTGATGGAACAGACACCTATGCTGAGTTATACACGAATGCTTTATACGAGCACCTGTACAACTGTATTCAAGGAAAAACAAACCTGCCTGGTGGACAAATGCCATTAATAGGCTAATCAATAGAAGAAGGAATTTGCTGTCTAAGAGTAGGAAAGAACAGTCTCAAAACTGGAAATAGTCCCTCCACAACTTAAACAAGTAAATAAGACTCCTACTGAAGTCCTCCAAAGCTAACTACAAATCCAAATTAGCTTCCCTAACTAAGGATAACCACAAGGCATTCTTTAGTTACATCCGTAACCTCAAAGGTAAGGCCCATATTTGTGCTGATCCCATAGTTAATGGTACCACATATACAGAACTTGTGGATATAGCAAACCTGCTGGCTGACAGGTTCAGTGAAAACTTCACTCCCCTGTCCCCATCACATATACCCCAAAGCATCCCTAACACCTGTCCGCCACCTAGTATCTCCAAGGAGCAGGTCTTAAATGCCCTCTCAGAGGCCATAAATATAGCCTCTGTGGGACCAGACAACATACTGGGCTCTGTTCGACATGGGTTAAAACAGTAATTAGCATCACCATTGGGCACACTTTTTAATCACAGCCTAAGCACTGGTTTCATCCCAGCAGAATGGAAAACAGCTACTGTCATCCCTTTGCACAAAGGGAGTGCATCCACGGACCCCAGAAACTATAGATCATTAACCTGACCAGCCTTATCAGCAAGGCCATGGAACAAATTACCATGAACCTTATTAACAAAAATACTGGTAATCTCCAAACACTTGATCCCACCCAGTCTGGCTTTGTCAAGGGGAGATTATGCCTTTTGAACTTGGTGGACTTCTTCAAGACAGTTACCAAAGCCCTAGATGAGGGCAACTCTGTGCATATGGCCTACCTAGACTTAGCCAAGGCCTTTGACACAACCCCTCATGCAGGCATCCTTGATAAACTCACCCAGCTGGGTATCAACCCATATATTGTCAGGTGGGTTGAAAACTGTCTCATTGATAGAACTCATACAGTCAAAATAGGGGACTCCACCTCTTCCAGCAGACCCGTAACCAGCGGTGTTCTAAAATGACTGGTTCTAGGTCCCCTACTGTTCAGAAGCTACTTTTATGAAGTGCAGGCCAAAACTAAAGGATTATGGCTGACAAAGTTTGCTGATGACTGCAAACTGAGAATGATCATTGAAACATCTAGCGATGTCAACACCTTCAAGAAGGTCTTACACAGACTAATGACTGGTGCCAAAATCATGGTCTTAAACTTATTGCAAAAAGGGGCATTATCATCCCTTTCGGTAAGGGTGATGGTCCTGCAAACTGCCACATCAATAGCAATACCCTAAGCACACAGTTAGTGGTGAGACATCTGGACACACAGGTCAACAGAAACCTTAACTTTGATCACCATGTCTCCACAGTGGTAAAAATGACATTTTATATTGCTTATCTCATAAGTAAGGGCATTGCATCCAGAAAAAAAGACATTATAACCCCCTGTATTCTTCCCTCATCAGGCCAATAATAGTCCAATGCTCCTTTTCAAATGTTCCTTTCCAAATACTTGCAGCAACTGGAGAGATCACAAAGGTGTTTTACAAAGAAAATTCAGGGTCTTCGAGATCTGTCTTATGCAGACAGACTGAAGTCATTGTCACTTTACTCTGTGTCATACAGACTGCTCAGAGGTGACCTGTGCCTTGCATATAGCAAAATCTCTGACCCAGCTTTAATGTAAATGCTGCATATTCCCAAGTCAAATGGCACATGGATAACTCATGCAAAGGACCTTAACTTGGTATGTGACCTCAACAGAACTTGCTGGAGAGACAGATTTGTCTCACAGAAGTTGCCCCACCTTTTGAAGAAGCTTCCAGTTTATGTTAAACAAAGCCTCTTGTTGGCCCTATTTAAGCATAATTTGGATGATTGGATGGGTAACCAGAAATTCACTTTGGGGGGTTCCACCTGTATCCTTCTAGGACAGGGGCAATAGGTGCTGATTTTAGTGACTGGTTGAATCAGACACCCTAGGGAACATGGGTTGAACTTGGCTAGGCTTGTAAGGGCCCTGGGGCCATTAGCCTAGTAACCTCCTATGATCCTATGAAGGACCAAAATGGGGACCGGTTTCAAATATTGCTGTTATAAACCTAGAAAGTTGCTAGAATAACAGGATTTGTATTAGCATGCATTTTTCTAAAGGATATATAGTCCGAAACTCAAATGTAGGTCAATATTTAGTGACTTCAATCCTCCACAATTTGCCAGAAAGCCACAAATTTTAGGAGGAACAGGGCAAAAATCTGGACATTCTGCAGAAATCTGAACAGCTGAGAGGTATGAAGGCATATTTTCAGGCAAGCTGCTCGTAAGATGTGAAAATTACCACAAAATGTGTTGCAGCTGTCGCTAAGTCATGAAGTAGAAGTTTCTCATGTAGATGGTGACCACAAAATAGTTTCTGCAGATGCAGCCTGCTCATCTTAGCAAAGCACAGCAGGAAATAATCACAAACAAAAACAATGGAGAATAATCCAACTTACTCCAGGAGGTAATTCAGGAAATTTCAGGTAAAGAAGACATGTCAGTATCATCACGTCTGTTAAAGCATAGAAAAGTAACCAGGGAAAGACTGCAGAGAAAACTATCATAACAGAGACAGAGTTTAAACAGCATATTAAGCAGCAGGGCAGGTCAACAGCAAACACCTGAGGACATACAGGTATGAAGTTTAATATGATGGTCTCAGCACTTCGTCACTGCAGACCAGACTGAAAAAGGTTAGTCCTGTCATGAAACTTATGTTGAGGCTAGTGGGAGGTTGTTGTGTGTGAGCAGAGAAAAATAAAATAATTTCTGGGAAACTGTTGGAAGTAGAAACAGCATAGCTTTATGATTTTGTTAAACAACCCATTTGTTTGTCAGCATGACTATAACCATTTTCTGTCTCAGACCTTACCATTTACCATTCATTCACAACTGAAGTACACTATTCAAGATGTAGAATGATTCTTTAAACACACTTTAGTGACAGGCATGGGCACACTCTGACACTAGCTAATGCCAATAAAACCAGTTATGTAACTGCTAATGGTATGGGTTGCACAGTGGTGCCATTGTTAGTGTTGCTGTCTCACAGATTTTTAGGTCTTAAGTTCAGTACCGGATTAGGGTGTCTTCTCTGTAGAAATTGCACGTTTTTCTGTTTGTGTGGGTTTCAGTCTGTGCTCTTATTGCCTTCCACATCCCAAATACATACAAATTTATGGCCCTCGAAATTGTCTGTAGGTGTGTATCTATGCATAGTACAACAGAATGGCATCATAGCAAAGCCTGTTTTTTTTTTTGCCTTGCACTCAGTGAATACTGCAATCTGCCTTGGCTCCTCCCAAAATCCTGACATGGATAAAACTAATCAGGGAATGAATAAACAAATGAATGAATGAATGTTAATGATATGTGAGCCAGATTCAAAAGACTTGCCTTTGGAATGTGATTTCCACTGATCTAAGGCCTGTCTATAAAGTAGGCTTACACTGCATTAAGTCTCTTACACTGAGAATCAGGCCCAATGAATGCATGTATATCGATACAGCTTTGACAAAGAACCCCTTATTAACAAAAATAAAAATAAAATGTGATGTGAAGGCATGGTTCACATCCTTTAGATATGATATAATAAAGTAACAATACTATATAAAAATTACATAAGCTGCATTTGCAATTAGTTTTATTACCCATTTAATAGTCTAAGAATTCCAAAGTTGCTGTTTGCTGTGATCTTTTAAATTATTGTTGCGTTGTAATGGTTCCATTACAATGAGAAAGATAAGTGTTTTTGTTTCTTGATCTGATTTTTAAATTAATTTTAACAGTCTGTATCTGCTTTAGCTAATGTCTTTGAGCCTATATTAGCAATTCCAGTACATAGTTGCACTGCATTTTGCAATTTATGTGGTCTAACTGTTGGGGAAGCAGGACAGTTTGACCACAATGCAACTGGATACACTTTTGTATTAAAATTCACATTTATTGTCTATATGAATATTTATTGGACAGTTTGACCCCGGATGTTTTGACCCCAGACTATTTGACCCCAATTAAATTTAATAAAAACATTTTTGTACTTAATATTTTAATTTGGAATTTTAGATGGGAATTAATTTATTTAACATTTTAATATGTAAATGTTATTTATCATATTATTTAATATCTAAATATAATTAAATTAACAATAGTTTTTAACATGTTAACAATGAAATCAATCATGAATTTTACATAGGAAGTTAACACATTTAACTAGTGTATCTGAAGATTTACTCAGCATATCTGAAGGTAATGCTACTCAAAGCTAGAAGTCTAATCCTCAAAATGCACTCTCTCAAGGCACTCCTAAAAATGGAGAACATCAATATCTGTGCAGTAACTGAGACCTGGTTCAAGGCTCCAGATAGCACCCCTGCAATACCAGGCTACAACTCTTAACACACTTTTCAGCCACCAAACCAAGACCGAAACAATAAAGGAGGAAGAGTGTCCATATTCACCAAGGATATTCACACCTCCAAGCTAGTTGCCCAACACAATGCATCTGAAATTCTCCAGGTGCAACTAACACTTGGTAAGACTGCAATCCAAATTGCAGCTTTCTACAGATCCCCCACCATGCCCCAAGATTCTCACTACACCTTTCTAAACATACTGGAAAATATTAAGATACAACCAAGCACCCTAATACTGGGTGATTTCAACTACCCTGCCATTAACTGGGAAAACTACTCAGGTTCCAACATCTTTCCCCAACGGTTCTTGGAATTCATAAATTCCAAAGCCCTGGATCAACTAATCCATTGTCCCACCAGGGGCTCCAATGTCCTAGACCTGGTCATTACCAACATGGGAGACAGATGCTCCATACCAGTGGTCAACCTCTCATTGGTTAGGTCTGACCATAAGCAAATCACCCTTGACACCCACATCCCACCCCCACCCCCCAGTAAGGAAACCTCTGTAAAAAACTTCCCCAAAGCCAACTTCATCTACTCAAGTCAGAAGTGACAAACTTCATGACACCCATGCAGACGGGAGCTGAAAGTTCAACTGCTGAGTCCTACACTAAGGCACTGTACGAGCACATCCACTCGTGCATGAATTGTGCCATCCCAAATAGAAACAAGATGCTCTCCTCCAAAAAAAGGAAGCTAATCTGGTAGTCCCCTGCCATAAACAAACTATACAACAGAAGAAAGAAACTGTTGCAGAAAAGAGGAAAATCCCAGGATGCAAAAAACTCCCTTACCAGCCTCAGTAAGAAGCTGAGATCCCTCATAAAATCCTCCAAAGATAGTTATGAAAATAAAATTGCCAAAGATTCCAAAGACAACCACAAGGCATTCTACAGTTATGTAAAGAATCTAAATGGCAATGCTCAGGTATGCTCTGAGCTACAACAGAATGGCATTAAATATACTGATCCCAAGGACACTGCCAATATCCTGGCAGACCAGTTTAGTGCCAACTTCACCTCCCTCTCACCCACTAAAGGGCCCATCTCAATACCAAAAGATTGCCAAATTCCGGTAATCATGGCCACACAGGTAGAAACCGCACTCTCCTAAGCTAAGAATATAGCATCCATGGGACCAAATGGCATCCCAGGCTGTGTACTACATGAATTACAAAATGAACTGGCACCTCCCGTAAGTGTCATGTTTAATTATAGCCACACCTCAGGTTTCGTTCCCACTGAGTGGCACACAGCTACAGTTATCCCACTCCACAAGGGGGGATCCACCTTGGATCCCGGGAACTACTGTCCCATCAGTCTGATGAGCCTGATCTGCAAGGACATGGAATGCATTTTCATGGAACTTATAAACAAAGACATTGGCAACCTTCAAACACTGGACCCCACCCAGTTTAGGTTCGTGAAGGGCCAATTTTGTCTCCTGAACCTGACTGACTTCTTTGAATCAGTCTCCAGAGCTGTGGACGAGGGTAAGGCGGTCCACACAGTCTATCTGGACCTTGCCAAGGCCTTCGACTCCATCCCCCACTCTGGAATCATACTTAGAAACAAGGAATACCAAAACCAAGTAAAAAATATATGAAGAGAATCACCAAACGAACACTTCAGCACTCAATCCAGAAAATTTATTGAAAAAAGTTAAGCGCTTTCGTCAAAATCACAAGACTTCATCAAAACAAGAACAAACAGAAAATGCCATATTTAAATGCCCTAACCCTTACAGCCATTGGTTGACAAAGCAAACATCATTTCCTGTAAAATAGTTAAGCAATTTAAAAAGACAGTAACACATAATCACAGTAACTGCCTACTACAACACACCAATTGCCACCCACCAACCACATAGACATTAATGTGTTGTGTATTGAAGTATGATTTAAAACACAGATCTTGAATAAAATCACATAAAAAGCTGATTTTAGTTTTAATACAGAACTAATGGATAACTTGTCATTGAGCCCAGGTGGTTGACATGCATTTAATTTAATCTGCCACTTGAGCTCTAAATATTCAAGGAAGTCATCATTGGGTCCCCCTCTTGGACCCAGGTCTACTTGTTAAGTACAAAAAACTTGAATATTTAGAGCTCAAGTGGCAGATTAAATTAAAAGCATGTCAACCACCTGGGCTCAATGACAAGTTATCCATTAGTTCTGTATTAAAACTAAAATCAGCTTTTTTATGTGATTTTATTCAAGATCTGTGTTTTAAATCATACTTCAGTACACAACACATTAATGTCTATGTGGTTGGTAGGTGGCAATTGGTGTGTTGTAGTGGGCAGTTACTGTGATTATGTGTTACTGTCTTTTTAAACTGCTTAATTATTTTACAAGAAATTATGTTTTCTTTGTCAACCAATGGCTGTAAGGGTTAGGGTATTTAAATATGGCATTTTCTGTTTGTTCTTGTTCTGGTGAAGTCTTGTGATTTTGACGAAAGCGCTTAACTTTTTTCAATAAATTTTCTGGATTGAGTGCTGCAGTGTTCCTTTGGTGATCCTCTTCATATATTTTTTACTCTGGAATCATAGACAAACTTACTAAGCTGGGCATAAATCCCTACATCACTCGATGGGTTGCCAACTGGCATACTGACAGAACCCAGACTGTAAAAGCAGCCGACTCCAAATCCAGCTCCAGACAAGTGAAGTACCCCAGGGTTCAGTCCTGGGACCGCTCTTGCTTGGCATCTACTTCTCTGAAGTACAGGCCAACACTAAGGGACTCTGGCTAACAAAGTTCACAGATGACTGCAAACTGGGAGCCATTATTGAATCCCTAAATGATGTGGATATACTATAAAAGGGCCTTACAGAAACAGATGCTTGGTACCAGAGCCATGGGCTCAAGCTTAATGCCAAGAAATGTATAGTTATCCCCTTTGGGAAAAAAAATTACCCATGAATTACCACATAGGTGTCAGTACACTAAACACCGAAAGTGTGATGAGAGACTTAGGGACACAGGTGGACAGTGGTCTCACCTTCGATAACCACATCGCCACAACAGTCAGGAAATCCTTCTATGTGGCATACCTCATCACTAAGGGCTTTTCATCCATAAAAAAGGAGGTCATTGTCCCAGTGTACTCATCCCTCATTAGACCCATTATAGAGTACAATGCCCCATTTGGTATGTACCTCACAAGACATCTGCAACAGCTGGAAAGGCTGCAGAAATACCTCACTAAAAGAATCACAGGCCTAAAGCAGATGCCCTATGTTGGCCATCTAAAAAACTCCAGCTATACTCTGTGGTATATCGTCTACTCAGAGGCACTCTCTGCTTAACATACAAGGCCATGTCAAACCCTGAGCTGTTGGACATGCACCACTTAAAGAAATCTCAATCCCTCAGAGCCACATGCTGCAGGGATCTAAACCTTGTCATCACAATGAACAAAACATGCTGGAGGGATAGGTTCCTGACCCAGAGACTCCCCATACTCTGGAATAGACTGCTCATACATGTCAAGCAGAGCGCCTCCTTGGCCCTCTTCAAAAGGAACCTTGACGATTGGATGGCAGATAAGAAATTCACCCTGGGGATCATGTCAGTTGCCCTGCTAGACAGGGGTCCAGGGAAGTAAATATTGTTTAAAGAAATATCCAGGGAATTGTAATGGCTAGGCTTGTATAGGCCCTAGGGCCGATAGCCTAGTACTAACCTATGAACCTATAAGTTTTATTCAATTTTATGCATTTAATTGTTATTAAAACTGGTTTTATTCTCTAGACAGTGTTCCATTTTTTTCTTTGTTAACATGAATTCTCCATGATTATTCCAGACTACAGACCAGTAAAGCTAATAATATTTTGTTATTTTCTGCACAATTGTGTATGATTGTCATATGTTTTCGTTAGTCCTGCTGAGTGTTAGAAACTGTTAACTAGGGCACAACAGTAGTATCAAACTGCATTCAAAGTGTTACAGATCTAGATATGGAATGTGTTAGTGCAGGAGTCAAAACATCCCATACCCAACTGTTGGTATTAAACCCTAGTTTCATTCTTATGTACTGAGTGTATGTCAGGCTAATTTAAGACTTGTCTTTGCATTAAGACAGTTCTAGACCAGTCAGCTCAGAGCTAAGGGTCTAACTGTTTTTCCCTCCGTCCTACTGTGCTGTAGCTATGTTATTAAACCCAGTGAATCTGTTGTTGCTTGCTCCTTATGATAATTTGAAAACATAGTTTTCCCCCCTACCCACTTATTGGCTGTTGACTACATATCATTTTGCAAAGTCTCTCCCCTCTTTTATTGGTTATTCTGTTTCTTGAATGATACTTAAATAACACTGAAATTTCTGGGTCTTTGCCTTTCTGATAAGACTCCATGCCTACAAACCTACAAGCGCTGTTGATGACTCACTGCTGGGTGAGGAACGTAAACCTATATATTTTGTTTGTCTGTGAATTTCTTAAACTGATAGAGCTACTTTCTGTTTCACCTGCTCAATTTTGTTTTCTGCTTTAAGAAACCTGCTTGACCTGGTGCTTTTGTTCTATATGAGAGATAGACACTTAAATTATCTAGGCTGCACATTTCACATTTTTTCATTGGTTAATCTGTTTCTTGAGTGCTACTTAAATACACAGGGGATTTCTGGGTCTTTCTCTTTTCTGATATGACTCCAAGCCACAAACACTACAAGCACTGTTGGAGACTCCCTGTTATTATTCTCACCTGCCTCTCATCCCTTGATCTGCTTTTTAAACTTGGTGATTTTAAGCTGTCCACCCTTACTGTAAATTGAGCTTTATAAGCTCCTTCCTTTCTATACTGTTGTTTATATCATGAATTATTTATTTGCCTTTCCTTGTGCTTATTTTGAAAAAAGTGCATTTTGTCTCTCATTGTCTGTTCTACTGATTTACTTGCTTTGAATTCATTATCTAGCTAGATGTTGTATAAAGTAGTGTATTTTAAAACTTTGGCAAGCACTTTTCTGTGTTTTTATATCATGAGGTCTGTGGATTTTCCATCTAGTGGCACTGAATGGTAGCCTGGTCTGTATAGGTTGGGGAAATACACTAGAGATTCCTGCATGTAGTTGTTTTACTGGCTGATTCATAAGCTGGAATGCTTATTAATCAGCTTTTCTTGTTTTTAGTGCCTTTATAAATACTGTATAATTGCATGGCTCTTGGCTCATTCCTACAAACTGAAGTACTTTTATTGAATAATCACACTTGCATAAGATGTTTAAAGTACACTGCTGTATCTGTATCTTTAAGCTTGTTTGTGGTAGCATTTCACTCTAGACACTTCTCTACTGTGATTTTACATTTGGAGGACTGGGATTACTCATCTAGTGGCAGTAGGTATTTACCTGGTTTATTTGAATTGGGATGCAGACAAAAGGTCTCTATGTTTAGTCATTGTACTGGCCAGAGGGCTCAGTCAGTTTTCTGTATTTCCAGTGTTTGTATAAATTTGGCACATTTGCACTGAACTGCCTGCTGTGCCAGTGCCCTATACAGATTCAAACATCTGGAAACATTGTTTATTTTACAGCTTAGTTTATTGTGATAGTTACCTTATTATAGCATCCAGGACTATTGCTGGTCAGAGAGCATCTAATTTTGGTGTTGGGCAGCATCGCCGGTTAGGTTAGCTGCAGATTACACCATGTAGCCAGCCTTCCCTCAGACAGTTACAAATACTATCCACTCCTATTTTTTTCAAGTATATATTAGCAACTGCAACCATGGATGGGCACTTTCCTCCTATCTCTGCATCCAGCTTGGTGGACATGGGTATCCTGTGGCAATGTAACAATTGGCTTATGTATATTGATAACCACTTAATTCTTGAACAGACAAATACAGTATGTGAGAGATGAGACACATTGACATTAGAGATTATATTTTCACATGCAGACATAAAAGGCAACAGGTTGTCATCAATTCACACACATCACTCACTGCACACACATAGACCCACATATGTGGAGGTGCTCACATGTAACTTACCCAAAACTCAAAGGCTCCTCAGAAACTCTGCATGTATGCAAACAAGAAAATTCCCATCACAACACATAAAACCACATGTCATTGTGCCTCCACTACCTAGCCCATAAGGCAAAACACTCCACAACCCAATATTTTGGTCATAGGGACTCCATTGTGAGACACGCTGATGTCCCTCTTAGCAGGCTGGATGAGGGGACGGTTACAGTTATTTGCCTATCAAGGGCCAGGATTCACCAGATCATGAAAGCACTCAGGTCACTTACCCCTAAACACCAGTATGACTCAATCATACTCCATGTGGGTGTGAATGACCTATGATGTATATCCTTGGACTATATGAAGAGAGACATGATTGAGCTCTTAGAATATCTGTCACAGGCAAGTATGAGACTAGCACTGAGCACCATTCTACTTTCTCCAAGGATGATGCCACAATACCAGCAGAAAATTATCGATTTTAACAATTGGCTTAGCTACTGGTGTCATTCCAAAGGGCTACAATACTTGTCAGCTTGAGAGGACATGTTTGATAGTCCATGCTGCTTTGCCAGGGATGGTCTTCACCTGTCACCTCTAGCATTTTGGATATTGGCCAAAACATTATCCATCCCTATATGGCTTTTTTAGACATTGCCAAACAGATCAATCTTTCAGCATAACAAAAGCTACTCAGGACAAGTTAAAGGCATTACTGCTCAATGCTAGAAGCCTCAACAAGAAACTGCACTCCTTGGAAGCTCTCTTCACCCTGGAGAGTGCTGACTTCTGTGCAGTTACTGAAACATGGTTCAAAGCCATGGAAAGCACTCCAGCAGTGCATGACTATAATGCCTTTCATACATTCTTATCACCCACTGAACAAGAAAGAGCAAAATGTGGAGGTGTAGCTATCTACATAAAGGATAAGCACACCTCAAGGCTAGTCAAACAATATGACATGGTTGAGCTACTTCATGTCCAACTAACCATGGGAAAAATCCACAGGCTTCCTATTCAAATTAAACAGAGCCTTTCCCTGGCCCTCTTCAAATGCAGTATGGATAATTGGATGGGGAAATGCAAATTCATACCTGGAGTAGTGCCCATGTCCCTTATGGACAGGGGCAATCTGTAAGATACTCGATGCACAGGCACAAATCCATGCCATCCTCTTACCCCTAGGGGCCATATATTGGGTAAAATTGGGTTTTATTACCTAGCCTTGTAAGCGCTCTTAAGATGTTAGCCTTGTAATATCCTATGAACCTATGAAACTACTCACCAGGCTAAAAGACCTTTGATAAACTTGCCCAATACTGAGTGTACTGATACTGCTTGCACTGATTTCAATATCAAATTAGTGATTTTTATTTTACAATAATTAGTTAATGTGGCAAAAGAAGGTTACCAGGCTAGTTGTTCTGTACAGAACTTTAAATAGTAGCAAGTCCACCCAAACATTATTCTAATACCAAACTCCAGGCAGCTATAGTTTTACCCCTTCCTGCTGAGTCATTCCTGTTGGTGTCATGGACCAGCACTTCTCCACAATTTCTCTAGTCAGCATGACTGAGATGCATATCTTGAGACAGTTTAAGAACTGTCTCATGCTGTCTAATGATCATCTACTACTCAAACAGCATAATACAGTGTGTGAGAGATGTACATATATAATCTTTTTGGAGGCAAAGATTTCACAAACAGTAAACTCAAATACCAGAATCATCAGTAGTAGACAACACATCACACTTCTCTAAGGCCATCACAATACAGATAATCCATCATATGCTGAGGATCTAAAGATCAATTTGTTTAAACCTCAAAGACCTCCAAAACACAACATAGGCACAAAGCACACTCAGCAAGTTAAGCCTGTCTCCTGACATAGCACAATGACTCAAAAAGTCATAGATGCTGAGTCCACAAGGCAGGCATCAACCCAACCAAGCATTCTTGTTATAGGTGACTCCATTGTAAGACATACAGTTGTGCCTCTTACCAGGCTGAGCAAGGAAAGAATGATAGTCAGTTGCTTGTCCGGTGCCAGAATCCATCAAATCAAACAGGGACTCAAGTCCTTGAACAACAAGTACCAGTCTGACTCTGTCGTAGTTCATGCTGGTGTCAATGACTTGAGGTGCACCTCCTTGGACTATATGAAGAGAGACATTATGGAGCTCTCAGACAGTGTTTACAAGGCAGGCTTGCAGAGTCATGATTTAAAATACTGGACAGTACTGTCTGTGCAGGGCTTTAGCGCCTTCCACACACTTAGACCAGCTGTGGTGCAGTAGGGGTAAAAAGGTGGAGGTGTCTCAGTCTACACCCAGAAGAGACTGACATCAAGAATGTTAAAATAGCATGTTGCACTAAAGCTTCTTCATGCCCAAATACCCATCAGAAAGGTCCTGTGCCATATATTTGCTAGTTATAGAACTCTCTCTATGAAAAAAGAAAGCCACAACTCGTATCTGCAGGAACTAGAATTACTCAATATTAAACCCAATACCATTCTCCTAGGTGATCTTCCAACCATAGACTGAGAAACCTACACCACCACTAGTGCACATGCACATAGATTTCTGGACTTTGTTAATACAAATTTCCTGGAATAATTAATTAGTCAGAGTACCCATTTGGTGGGATAACTTCTTGGATCTTGTCCTTACTAATTTAGAAGCATCTTGCACCATCCATTGTGTACCTTTTTCACTTGTTAGGTCAGACCATAAAGCAGTCCCCTTCAAAATAAAACTGAATCAACAGATCCTTTTCACCCAAGGTACCTTTTGAAATTTCTTTAAGAAACATTATCTACTTCTAAGTGATACATTGACAAGCTTCCAATCCCCACCAAACCCAGTTAACTCCATTGAATACAAGAAAATGTACACCACCACACTTTATCAGCATATAAACAGCTACACAGATGCAGCTTGACCCTGTAGGAACAAATGCAAGGCAAACCCCAGAAATAAACCCACATGGTGGAATAATAATATCAACAAGTTTTATAATAAAAGGGAAAGAATTTTGACCTAGAGCAAGTCTTAGAATGTTAGAGCCCTTCTTACTGAAATAAACAACTCAGGAGCTTAATAAAATCCACCAAAACCTAGTTTGAGGCTAGAATAGCTACCCAAGCCAAAAAATCACAAGGAGTTTATTTTTAGTTATATTATTCTCAAAAGCACAATACGTCAATACACTGAGCTGATTGGGAACAATGTTACCTATACTGAGGCTGAAGATATGGTGAACCTACTGGCTGATAAATTTAGCTCTAACTTTACCCCTGTCTCTCCCATGTCTGTCCCTCAAGTATACTTCTCAACCTGGAAACATCAAAAATCTGAACAAAGGCCTATGAAAAATAAGTACAAATCTGTACAGTGGTTAACATAACATTTGCATACATAATTATGTAACCCCGTCCACTCCAATGGAATTGTGGTATATCAAGTTAAAAATGCAAATTGAAGAACAGACAACTAAAATATGGCCCCAGAGTCCCCTTGCAGCCATTCCAGTGTCCCATTATTTGTCTATTTCGCCCCATTTACCATGAACACTGTAATGTGCATACTGCTTTACTTCTACTATGATTATTTAGATTTCATTTAAAACTTTTATTTTACATTTTACAGTACAAACACTAATAGACATCTGTTAAACAAAGCAACTGAGTCTCACAATGAAAATAGACTTAGCATTAAAACTTCTCTGCCCTTGAAATGCACATTCATTGAAACCCAGATTCAAACAAAATGAATCTGGCCAGTGGCAAATAAAGATTACCTTTGAGCTGTTTTCAAATCATAGGTCCCTTGTAAACGAAACATACATGTGTTCTTTGGTATATCTTCCTGACTGTATTAAATTATATTCCTTGTATAATACAGCACACTTGTTAGAGGGTGTTTTAAATGTATTGTTTTGAACATTTTTCCAGTAAGCAATGAAAGAAAATGCATGAACCAATAATGACAAAACTGCCCAGTTCAGAACATTTCCATCATAAAAGTCTAATCAAACTTCTACAATCCACCATCAGTAAATATTCACAATCTCTGCAGAAGTAAAAGTCACCTAAATAATTCCAAATTAAAGAGATCTGTAACTAATGAAGAGGTTGCTAGCAAACAACGTTATATTTCATTGTTTCGTCTACAGGTAAAGTACCTGTTGCTCTTGAAGAATAAATTGCCTAGGTTACATTAAAAAATGATAAGCTAGTAATATTTCAAAAGGGAATGGATGGCAAACTGATAACAGATTCATAGTTAATAGGTATCGCCACCAATGGATGACATTCTCAGGACTGCAGCATCCATTCCACCCCCTTTAAAAATACAACACAATACAGTATCAGCAGGTCATTTGTCTGATAATAACCATTCATCTTCTTCTCAACATGGCTTCTGTCCTAGTCACAGTACACACCCAGCTCTCCTATCCTTGTTAAATACAATGTATGCATACATCTCAGGCAAAAAATGTAGTTATCTTCCCAGACTACTTAAAAGCATTTGACATTATCTCCCATTAATTACCTCTTAAAAGGCTAGCTCAGCTGGTTCAAAAACTACCATCAGTTTCATGTGATGGGCTCTAATTCCTATTTAACCTTCATTTTGACAAGTTCCCCAGAGATCCATCCATAGTCCGCCATTATTCAACATTTTCACAAATGGCAGGCATAAATCACTTGAGTAAAGAACCTGTATAAGATGCACTGATGCCTCTGCCCTCACATGTTCTAATTCTCTGACTCAACTTCATTTACTAACTCTCATTTCAGTTTCTAAACTGCATATATTTTACCCACATAAACACATATGCATATGGTTACATGTTATATAAAAGAAAATTTACATGGTTGAATGTTAAAATGTTGATCTTAAGTTATCGAATTGCAACACATGGGGAGTAAAATAACACTAATCTTTTTTTTTTTTTTTTTGCAGAGAGCAAGCCCCTACATGCTAACCCACACCTCCTGCTACTTATGTACCAACTCCGAGGATGCACTACAGTGAGATAGGGAATTCCCTAATCCCTGCTTTTCCTTGATCTTGTACATACAAAATGTTGGTAATGTGAGATCGGTTCTGTTTTAATTTACTATAGCATCTTGTTTTCTGTTCGATCAAAGGAGTTCTCAACCAAATTAATTACACCCACAAATAAAACATACAAAATAAACACACAAACACAAACATACAATACACGAGCTTAGCTGCATCTCAATTCCTCCTTATTCAAGTTGCTGATCAAGAAGACTTTTTGTTTTCTGGCTGGCAGACTGACAATCAGATAGAGGGAGAGAGAACCTACAGCCTCAGATATCAACTCCTTAAACAATTCCCTCTCCACATCAACTTCTGAAGCAAAATATATAGCAACTACTGGTTCTTAATTCCATGTCCCAGATACTGGCAATCCATATTCTCTAATATTAGAGATTCCCTTGATCTCAAACTCCACTTTGCAAAGGAGGTACAGTCTCACTGCTTTATAAAGAATAACCCAAAAGGAACATTATGCCCTCCACTCTATTTTTTGCTTACAGCCCTATCTGCCACAATTATTCCCTTCTCACCTTTAATCACTCAGTACTTTCCATCATTAAACCTCCTCTGCTTTACCTAACCCATTGCTAATGCAACCCTCTACCACTGAACTTCCTCAACTTCCATCCATACAAACCCTATCTCGCTCCTCGTACTGCTAGTTACGCGTTTGTTTTCTTCAAGGTCTACTTTTATGTCACTGAATTTCTATTTAAAATGTAACATCGCTATAGTTGATTATTAACGTTAAACAGTTCATTCACCACAATGCATCTAAGAACTGTTTTCAGCCCTAGTGTAAATGCAATGCATTATGTCATCCTAATAACCCTTTCTGGGGTACAAGTGTTGCTTCTCCTGGCCTATACATTTTTTAACCTATGTTTTAAGTACTAATTATAGTATGCGGCTGTTTGAATTTGTGTTTTTTCATACCCAGGATATGCCTACCCAGGCTATGCCTAAAATAGGTCACTGGCTCAGCGCTCATACCTGATTTAAAAATCTAAATAAACAGCTGAAGATTCTAATTACAAATGGAAAACACACGCATCAAAACTGTTTCAAGTTACCTTCTAGTGATCTATGGTGTGTTTTTATTTAGCTTTCTGAATTCATACAAACCAAGTATGCTTTTTATTAGCAGCGGTAACTTTCACCCCTCAGAGGTAAGAGTTTTTTCCACCTAACTTGATTAAAGGTTTTAAATATTATCATCCATAAACAGGCTAACATATTTTGCAACGAGAAGCAGCTAAAGCACTTTCTAAACATCACTACGTAAATAGAAGTACTCATTTTTCATTTTGACACATGACAAGTTCCGAACTTCGATACTGTCAAGAAATTTAACCATTTAGAGAAAATATGTATGTCTGTCTAATGTGTAAGAAGTCTGTGCACAATAACAAAACAATACACGTTTTATAAGTGCATCTCACATGCAGCGTAATTCAAATGCTTACACCTCCTTCAAATAAAATAAATGCAGTGTAATTGCCGTAACTCAAATCACACACCCTTCAAATAAAATAAATGCAGTAATACTTATAATCCGAAAAGAACACAAATTAAAGTAATTCAAATGTTTGCAATTGTGCGCATGTTAATGAAAGTAAAGGAATTCAAATGCTTGCAATTGCGCGTATTTTCTATACATACACTAACGTCTGAATGGGTCCTGTTTCTATATCATAAGCATAAAACATCTGAAATGGAACAGTCTCCTAACAGCAAAGCTAAAAGTGCTGAATTGCAGATTAAAAGTGCTTTACCTGGAGGAGCTGGGAAAACTCTGCGGCTGCTGGAGACCTGCAGTCAACACACCACAAGCTACGTGCTGCCCATCACATGAAACTGATGTTATCGCGCATGCCTCTGCATGTGATGACATCAGCAGAAGCAAATAATCAAAAAAAGAAAAGCTGGAAAATTCGGGAATAAAGGGGCCACTCATGAATTCGTGGCACCCCATTATTTGGACCTCAAAACTGGTAAATGCCGAGGAATTTGGTATGGTTGAGAGGTATGCCGGGCCTCAAGATATACCTGAAACTGGCTCACCTCCAGCTATCATGCAAGACCAAATCCTAAAATTGCAACTAAAACTAAAAAAACTGCATAGATGGGTCCTGACAGTATCGCATGCCAAAAAATGTATTAGAATAGGTTCTTAGTTCATAAGTAATTACTAGCCTAGTTTCTTTGCAGGCTAGTTTAACCCTATCTAATTTCCCTTTTTGCACTCAAAATGACATATCCCATTTGGTTATAGATTGGCCTTATCCATTCCATTGTTGACAATTATATATTATCCTTAATAAGAATAACTGAGATCATACCATAGATAATTGGAGGGAGCCCATGCATGGTATAAAGCATTTAGGAGCTGCCTCTTTCTATTACAGTCCTGGGGTAAATTTTCGGTCTCCCATCCATAGATCTAAGTTGCACTTGAATATGGACAGTGAGGAACTTTGTTTTGTGTGGATGTGGAGTTTATTCCATAACAGCAGTATTCTCTGCGAATTATACTTGTCCCTTCAAACTGTTCTTCTGATGTTGCAGAAGAGGTTTAGATCCCCAGACTGAGTATTTCTCACAGCAGCAGTATTCTCTGCGAATTATACTTGTCCCTCCAAACTGTTCTTCTGATGTTGCAGAAGAGGTTTAGATCCCTAGACTGAGTATTTCTGATGCCATTTGACTAGATGTACAGTAAACCCATCAATAATGGGTCAAAGGATGCCTTACATGCCAGACGTAATCTCCTAGCAGCCTGTAGGATACAGAGTATAGTTACAAAGCTTTCAGTCAGTCCATATATTGTTTATGCCTTGCATCATTTTAATATGGTATCTCTGTAGGCATTCCAGTTGTTGCATGTGTCTAAACAGATACATACCAAAGGGAGCATTATAGTCAAAGACTGTGCTAATGGGGGATGATTGAATAAAGGTTGACAAGGACATCCCTGGATCTAGACACAATCCTTTTGTTTATAAGCAAAAGCTAAGTTCCCAAATACCAAACAACTGGGTCAACTCTTAGGGACATATGCATATTCTGTTTCATGTCTCTTTTGGAAGGCTTCCAGACTATTCATGTCATTGTAGAGAAGAGATTTCAGGATCACATACAGATCTACAAATATGTACTGTGTGTGTGTGTGTGTGTGTGTGTGTGTGTGTGTGTGTGTGTGTGTGTGTGTATGTGTATGTGTGTGTGTATGTGTATGTGTGTGTGTGTGTGTGTGTGTGTGTGTGTGTGTGTGTGTGCTCGCATACGTTAGGAGGTGGTAGAGGGCATAGTTCCATGGTAGCTGACAGCTAAGGATAAATGAACAAGCACTAGCACAGAGACAGAGCATGTGTCTGTGCCTCTAGTAACCTAGGTCTGGCTGGCTGGATTGCCAGATGATTGGCTGGGTGGAACAGCCCTGAGCACCTGCAAGCCAAATACCTATCGCTTGGGGAATAATGTGGTAGAGTTGCTGCTTTATTACTTTCTGAGGGAAATGATGAATATCTTCATTAAAGCTGCCTCACATACAGGGAATGCTAAAACCTTGTGTGCACATGTTATGACATCACTGCATATCAAAAGTATGCAAGCAAAGGAAAATTCAGCATGGCTGCACTTTTTGGGACACCTGTTTCCACCTAGTTTCCCCAATTCACAAGTGATGAATACTCAGACATGAGGCTTTCTCATTTGGTGAGGAGGGATCTACATAATGAAACATGCTGACTGTTGTCCATCAAGATTAGAAACTGAAGAAGAGTGAGTAATTCGGAGAAATTGGCTTAGAAGACAATGACATGGATACAGTGCCCTCTATAATATAAGGCTCATATAGCTTCACTTAGGGATGGATGCTGAACTGAGAAGAGCAAACAGCCATGATGGTTTTCATGAGAATGTAACAGCGAGTGCTTGGAAGGGATTCAACAGGTATGCAGTCTCTGCTTGTTCTGGGTTCAAAAGTGTGTATTTGTCGTGGTGGTCTGCTGACTATCCCTGCAGGGAAGAGATGGAGTTATGTGAGCCACTTGAGTGATGTGCCCCCCCCCCCCCTTTTAACTAAGGGTACAGAGCAGCCAAGGAGATAAAGTACAGTTTTGTACCTACCATAAATGTAGATGTCCGATAGACATGCAACTGCCATCATAACATGTGGGTTGTCCTGCCTCGGGCAGCCCTCGGTCGGCCGGATTCCAAAGTCTGCGTCCAACGTCGGCTGATGTCGCATTTCTCTCCGACGTCAGAGCGGCTGGAGTACATAAGCATCAGCCGACGCCATTTTCTTCAGTGTTTCTTGCCCCAGATGCCAGGTGCCCTCCAAGGAAGGCTGTAATCAAATTGGAAGACAAAAACAGGATTCCAAACAAATAAATGAGCAATAAAACAAATACACCATAACACATATCCCCAGCTAAGAGAAACAGGGATAGGAGTGGACCCTAGGCATAGAGGGGTATGGAGGGAGGGAAAATCCGACTGCAGTTGCATGTCTATCGGACATCTACATTTATGGTAGGTACAAAACTCAAAACTGTATTATGTCCTTCAAGAATGCAACTGCAGTCATAACATGTGGGTAGAATACCATAGCTTAGCTGGGGGAGGAGGAATGCTCTAGGAAAAAGATGGTGTGGCAATCAAACCCTGCAGGACTGCTGAAGCAAAGCCTGCTCTGGATCTGGAGTATAGAGGGAGATTGTAGTGTTTGGAGAATGTATGCACGGAGCTCCATGTAGCAGCTTCTAGAATGGCCTTGGTAGGCACCCCTCTTAAGAATGCTGTAGAGGTGGCTGTAGCTCTAGTGGAATGTGGTCTGACATTGGCTGGAACAGCCTTTCCATGAAAGGAATAACAGAATCTGATGCAATGTCCAATCCATTTAGAAATAGTCTGTTTTGAAATTGCTTTTCCTTGAACTGCAGGGGTGTAAGCTACAAAAAGTTGTTCAGACTTCCTACTGGCCTTGGTTCTGTCCAGGTAGTATCGAAGTTGTCTGTGAATGTCCAAGGTATGCAACAGTCTTTCCCCTTATTCTCAGGATTGGGGAAGAAGGCAGGCAAATGAATGGCTTGATTTAAAGAAACCCTAGACACCACCTTTGGCATAAAAGTAGGGTTGGTCCTTAATGAAACCCTGTCTCTGTGAAAAATAATAAAGGGTGGTATTGCCATTAGGGCCTGTAACTCCGAAACCCTTCTTGCTGAGGTAATTGCCAACAGGAAAGCTGTCTTCCATGAGAGAAATTGCAAGTCAACTGAAGCTGCTGGCTCAAATGGAGGTAGAGTCAGTTTTTCTAGGACAAAATTGAGGTCCCAGGCTGGCACTGGGGCCTTCCTTGGTGGCTTAATGTTCTTGATTCCCCTCAGGAATTGCCTTAGTAAAGGGTGAGAAAAAACAGGAGGATCAGTGTTGTATCTAGCTGAAATAGCAGATGCATGTATCTTTATGGAAGAATATGAGAGGCCGTTCTTTAACATATCTGCCAAATATTCCAAGATGAGTGGGATGTTCAACAATGATGCATCATGTCCCTTGCTGGTATTCCAATTGCTGAATCTTTTCCACTTTGCTAAGTAAGCCTTTCTGGTGGATGGTCTTCGAGCCTCTGTTAGTATCCGCTGAACTTCCTTGGAGAGAGATAAGCTGAATTTATTTATGGGATCTCCCAGGCTGTTAGCTGCAGTGTCTGAAGATTTGGATGCAGTGTTTCGAAATTGTGTTGAGTCAAAAGTAGAGGCCACTGTGGAAGGGCCCACCTCCTGGTGTGACATATGCTCCGTAGTAGTGGGTACCAGTGTTGTCTTGGCCAGTCCAGAGCTATTATGATTCCCTTGGGTTTCTCTGCTTTGATCTTTAGTAATACTGAGGTCATCAGTGGCAGAGGTGGGAATGCATAGATTGCTAGGGAGTTCCAGTTGAATGAGAGGGCATCTATTTTCCAAGCTTTTGGATGGTATGTCCTTGTGCAGAATTTTGGTAGAAGATGGTTGAGATGAGAGGCAAATAGGTCCACTTCTGGCTTGCCCCATGTCGAAGTGAGTTGTCTGAAGGCCTTCGGATGTAACCTCCACTCGTGTGGATCTGTGAAATTCCTGCTTAGGCTGTCCGCCAACACATTGTCTTTTCCTGGAACAAACTGGGATTGTAACTGGATGTTTAGGCTCAGTGATTTCTCCCAAAGCTGCATTGTCAGTCTGCAAAGGGGGTAAGAGTGGGTGCCCCCTTGCTTGTTTATGTACCACATCACAGTGGTGTTGACTGTCCATATCAGTAAATGGCCTTGCTGGAGTTGGTGTTGGAAGGCCTCGATGGCATGCATTACTGCCAGCATTTCCTTTTGGTTTATATGCAGATGTGTTTCCTTTGGAGACCATTGTCCTTATATACACCTGCCTTCCATGTGCGCCCCCCATCCAAGGTCTGAGGCGTCTGTAGTCATGGTTTGTGTTATCTGTGGTTTTTTGAATGACATACCTGTGTTTGCCTGGCTCACCGAGGCCCACCATAGGAATTCCTTTTGTAGGCATGGAATGAGTGGTATGATTGTCTCCAAGTTGTTGCTGTGTTGAGACCAAATGCTTTTTAGGTACCATTGAAGCTTTCTCATATGTAGTCTTGCTAATGGAACCAGGAGAATGCAGGATGCCATGTAACCCAGGGCCTGTAGGAATCTCCTTGCAGTCATCTCGGTGAGTTTTGCTAAACCTTTGAAATAATGAGTTAACTTCTCTTGCTTGTCTTCTGTCAGGTAAGCCATCTGAGAGGCTGTGTCTAGTTTGGCTTCTAAGAAGATTATTTGCTGGGATGGCTGCAGTCTTGACTTTTGGAAGTTGACTGTGTATCCCAGAGCTTGAAGTAATCGTATGACATAATCCAGGTTTTTTGTCAACATCAATTTGTCGTCTGCTTGTATGAGGCAGTCGTCCAGGTACAGGTAAATTTGTATACCCTGGAGCCTGCAATGAGCAACTACTGAAGCCAGGCATTTTGTGAATACTCTGGGTGCAGTAGATAAGCCAAATGGCAATGCTGAGAATTGATAATGCTCTGGCCCTGCAAGAAATCTGAGGTATCTTCTGCAGCTGTGTCTGATAGGGACATGTAGGTATGCCTCCTTGAGGTCCAGAGTAATCAGCATGACCCCTTGCCCAGCATGGGAAGGAATTGCTGTAGAGTCAGCATTTTGAACTTTGGTACTATGAGAAAGGTGTTTAATGCGGACAAGTCCAGTATTGGTCTCCATTGAGATTCTTTTCTTGGAACAAGGAACAGTCTTGAGTAAAACCCCTGGTCTTGTTCTTGTTGTGGAACTCTTTCTATTGCTTTCATCCGAGTCAGCAGAGCGATTTGCTTGATAGCCTCTGCCCTCTGATTTTGTGGTAGGTTTGGCATGCCTTGTTTTCTTGGTAAGGTATGAAAATGAAACCTGTACCCTCGGTCTATAATGTCCAAAATCCATTTGTCCTTTGTCAGTCTGTGCCAGTTTTCTGCAAACAGAGATAATTTCCTGCCCAAGGGAGCTTCTAGTTGTTCCCTGGTAGGCGGTAGTAGAGGAAAGTCATTGAGATTGTGGTTGTGGGGCAGGTGAAATCCCTGCGTCACTTCTTTGGTTTCCTGGCTGCCATTGTCGTCCCCTGTAAGGGCCTCTGTATTGGCCTCTTCCTCGGCCACGTCTGTTCTTACCCCTTTGAAACTTTTCTGGATTAGGAAAGGACCAGTTTTTTGAAGGCCAATTCCTACTGAATCTGGGGGGTTGAACCTGGAGGAAATCTTTCACTGTCTGAACTGATTTTGCTTTATCTTTGATGGTCTTTAACACATCCTTAGCATTTGCACCAAAAAGCTTGTTCTTTTCCAAAGGTGCATCCAGAAGTTTTGCTTTTACATGATCTGGTAGAGGTTGATCTTTTAACCAAGCATGTCTACGAATGACTGCCCCTGTCATAGCTGCCCTACATGAAGCTTCCAGTGCATCATATCCACACTGCAGGAAGTGATTGCTTACTTGCTGAGTGTTATGTACAGCTTCCTGCAAAGTCTTCCTGTCTAAAGGATCAGGAGTAGCTAATGTTTTTTGTAAATCTTCTAACAGATAATCCTGATATTGTAACATATGAAAGAGGCAATTTAAAGCTCTCATAGATAAGGTAGTGGATGTGTAAACCTTTTTGCCCCATCTCTCTAATGACCTAGCTTCCCTTTTGGAGGGCAAAGGATTTTTTGAGGTGGAGGCTGAAACTCCTTTAGGCCCCTGTGAAATAGTTTCCAAATCAGCAGCATGGGCCCTGAATAAATGGGAATGAGTTTCTGGGACCCTGTAATACCTGTCTGGCTTGGCTGGAGCAGGAGGAAGAGAATCAGGGGTAGCACTAGAGTCAGAATACAAATCATCCAGAACATCAAGTACAGGCGGAATAGCTAAGGGCCTGTGCTGAGGCTTCTTAAGGAAAGTCCTAAGGCGTTTCCTAGAATCAGAATATTCCTGACCTTGCCACTTGAAATGTTCCCTCATGGTGTGCAAAACTTCCCCAAAAGAAATATCCTCAGGAGGGGAGGCCGAGGGGATGGAATCTTCTGCATCCGAGTCCTCATAGGTCTCAAAGAGCTCTTCCTGGCTATCAGAGTGGACAGAGCCCTCAGAATCTTCATCCGAAGGAGTAGGGTCAGAGGGTTCAACCCGGGGCCTTTTATCAGGAGGGGGCTGGGATCCTCTCTCAGGATGGGCCTGTGAACCTCTAATCATGGAAATTAAATCAGCAGCCATGGACATAATTTGTGTCTCTGGAGTCGGCTGAGGTAAGGATTTAGAAGTAATATGCTTTGTTTTGCTGGCTGCCTTAGCCCTAGTGTAGGCCTTAATAGACATGGCCATAGGGGGCCTGGCAGCTCCACGTGCAGGAGTGACCTTGTCTACAGCAATGGTCTCGGGCATTTCCTCGGTTTCGGTATCCGGAGGAAAATCTATAACTGGTGTCGGAGTAATGTCTGGAATCGGAGTCGTCGGTAATGCGGTGTCTTCGGTTCAGAGCAGTGGAGAGACCGTCTCAGAGGGAACCGGAGCACTCCCGCTAGGTTTTGGCGTGGAGTCGGTAGTAGACACGGGCTGAGGATGTCGGTCCCGGTCTTTTTGCTTTTTGGGGGTTTGCGATGTCGGAAGATCCGACGGCATGGTGTAAGCAAAATTATCGCCGAAAAAATCTTCAGCGAACTCCGCCCGGCGCCTGAGAGTGCACTTGTTGAAGCGAGCACAGGCTACACAGGCCGAGACGTCATGGTCTGGGCCCAGGCAAGGGAGACAGTAAGAGTAGAAATCCTTATGAGGTATTTGTTTACCACAAGAAAGACAATTGTTAACTTTTTCAGTAATTTCTGACATCGGCTGAGGCAAGAAAAGGTCCCCAATGGGGTACTTAGCTTTTTTGATGACTTCGGTATCGTAGAATACAGGAGCTGACCGACCGGCACTTGTGAACTGCTTCTGCTTCGGGCACCGCGTGGCAAGAAAGACTGAAGAAAATGGCGTCGGCTGATGCTTATGTACTCCAGCCGCTCTGACGTCGGAGAGAAATGCGACATCAGCCGACGTCGGACCCAGACTTTGGAATCCGGCCGACCGAGGGCTACCCGAGGCAGGACAACCCACATGTTATGACTGCAGTTGCATTCTTGAAGGACATCTTAAACTGCTTGGGACATGCAGAATGCAGAAACATCATGTTTGTCTACTGTTAGAGCATAGATGACTCACACATAGTCTGCTAAGGAGAATGAATATTGACAGCTTTTTTGTCAATCAAAGCAAATAAACTTAAAAGGCTATGTCTTTAAGTATTTTTAATAATTGTGCAGAGGAAGAACTTACTATGCATTTCAGTACTCCATAGGTCTCCATAGGTTCATAGGTTGGTACTAGGCTATTGGCCCTAGGGCCTATACAAGCCTAGCCATAACAATTCCCTCACTATTTCTACCCACAGTATTTACTTTCCTGGACCCCTATCTAGCAGGGTGACTGACATGAACCCCAGGGTGAATTTCCTATCTCCCATCCAGTCATCAAGGTTCATTTTGAAGAGCGCCAAATAGGCACTCTGCTTGACATGTATGGGCAGTCTATTCCAGAGTATGGGGAGTCTCTGGGTCAGGAACCTATCCCTCCAGCATGTTTTGTTCATTGTGATGACAAGGTTTAGATCCCTGAAGCATGTGTCTCTGAGGGATTGGGATTTCTTTAAGTGTAGCCTGTCCAACAGCTCTGGGTTTGACATGGCCTTGTATGTTAAGCAGAGATAGCCTCTGAGCAGATGATATGCGACAGAGTATAGGTGGAGTGTTTTTAGATGGTCAACATAGGGCATCTGCTTTAGGCTTGTGATTCTTTTAGTGAGGGATTTCTGCGGCCTTTCCAGTTGTTGCAGATGTCTTGAGAGGTACATACCAAACTGGGCATTGTATTCTATAATGGGTCTAATGAGGGATGTGTACAGTGGGACAATGACCTCCTTTTTTTTTGGATGAAAAGCCCTTAGTGATGAGGTGTGCAACATAGAAGGATTGTCCGACTGTTGTAGCAATGTGGTTATCGAAGGTGAGACCACTGTCCACCTGTGTTCCTAAGTCTCTTATCGCACTTTCAGTCTTTAGTGTACTGCCACCTATGTGGTAATTCACCGGTTCATGTTTTTTTCCCAAATGGGATAACTATACATTTCTTGGCATTGAGCTTGAGCCCATGGCTCTGGCACCAAGCATCTGTTTCTGTAAGGCTCTTTTGTAGAATATCCACATCATTTGGGGATTCAATAATGGCTCCCAGTTTGCAGTCATCTGTGAACTTTGTTAGCCAGAGCCCCTTAGTATTGGCCTGTACTTCAGTGAAGTAGATGCCAAACAAGAGCTGTCTCAGGACTGAACCCTGAGGTACTCCACTTGTCATTTGTCTGGAGCTGGATTTGGAGTCAGCTACTTTTACAGTCTGGGTTCTGTCAGTAAGCCAGTTGGCAACCCATTGAGTGGTGTAGGGATTAATGCCCAGCTTAGTATGTTTATCTATGATCCCACAGTGAGGGATAGTGTCAAAGGCCTTGGCGAGGTCCAGATAGACTGTGTGGACTGCCTTACCCTTGTCCACATCTCTGGAGACTGAATTGAAGAAGTCTATCAGGTTCAGGAGACAAGATCAGCCCTTCACGAACCCAAACTGCGTGGGGTCCAGTGTTTGAAGGTTGCCAATGTCTTTGTTTATAAGTTCCATGATAATGCGTTCTATGCCCTTGCAGATCAGACTGATGGGATGATAGTTCCCGGGATCCAAGGTGAATCCCCCCTTATGGAGTAGGATAACTGTAGCTGTGCGCCACTCAGTGGGCACAAAGCCTGAGGTGAGGCTATGATTAAACATGACACTTAGGTGAGGTGCCAGTTCATTTTGTAGTTCATGTAGTACACAGCCTGGGATGTTGTCTGGTCCCATGGATGCTGTATTCTTAGCTTTGGAGAGTGTGTTTTTTACCTGTTTGCCATTATTACCGTAATTTGGTAATCTTTCGCTATTGAGATCGACCATTTAGGGGGTGAGAAGGGGGTGAAGTTTGCACTGACTCGATCTGCCAGGATATTGGCAATATCCTTGGGATCAGTATATTTAATGCCATTCTGTTGTAGCTCAGAGGAGATCTGAGCATTGCCATTTAGATTCCTGACATAGCTATAGAACGCCTTGTGGTTGTCTTTGGAATCTTTGGCAATTTTATTTTCGTAACTAGCTTTGGAGGATTTTATGAGGGATCTCAGCTTCTTACTGAGGCTGATAAGGGAGTTTATTGCATCTTGGGATTTTCCTCTTTTCTGCAACAGTTTCTTCCTTTTGTTGCAAAGTTTGTTTATGGCAAGGGACCACCAAATTGGCTTCCGTTTTTTGGAGGAGAGTGTCTTGCTTCTATTGGGGATGTCACGATCCATGTACAAGTGGATGTGCTCGTACAGTGTCTTAGTGTAGGATTCAACAGTAGAACTTTCAGTTCCCATCTGCATGGGTGTCATGAAGTTTGTCACTTCTGATTTGAGTAGCATGAAGTTGGCTTTGGAGAAGTTTTTTTTAAGGAGGTTTCCTTACTGGGGGGTGGGGGTGGGATGTGGATGTCAAGGGTGATTAGCTTATGGTCAGACCTGATAACAAGGGGGTGACCATAGGTTTGGAGCATCAATTTCCCATGTTGGTAATGACCAGGTCTAGGATATTGGAGCCCCTGGTAGGACTAAGGATTAGTTGATCCAGCGTGCTGGAATTTATGAATTCCAAGAACCGTTGGGCAAAGGTGTTGGTACACAAGTAGTTTTCCCAGTTAATGGCAGGGTAGTTGAAATAACCCAGTATTACTGTCTCTACATACCTTCTGGTCATCTGATATGGCTCATCATATCTTGGTCTTTTTTCTTTTTTACTAGTACTTCATTTAAC
Source organism: Protopterus annectens (assembly GCF_019279795.1). Classification (NCBI taxonomy): domain Eukaryota; kingdom Metazoa; phylum Chordata; order Ceratodontiformes; family Protopteridae; genus Protopterus; species Protopterus annectens. Next base: position 334,053,759 of record NC_056738.1, on the reverse strand, counting down.
TGTGTCCTTTTTCACTAGGTAGCTGCCTCCAAGATGTATTATGTGGTACTAAATGTTGCTGGGCATATGCCACCATATGTTTAACTGTACATCTCACTTTGCCAGATTTTTTCACGTCCTTTCACCCTGTCTTGCATGCCACCCCCTTGCAGGTCTTATTATATTCATAATGATTGCATTTTCATTCTTACTATACAGTGTACAATGCACTTCAAAACTACTCTAAAACTAAAATAGCTAAGCATTATGCCTGTGTTTTTATTTATTTATTTATTTTATGTTATGGACCAAGACAAAAGAACACAGTACTGTTAACTGACATCTTGTATACTGTATAAAACTTTGACAGTTGTAGACTGAAGTATAGTTTTCTTAATTTCCAGTATTCTGTATGCAGAACACAAGCAACTACTCAGCTATTTCTTTCCATAAAATAAAAAATCTGAAAGTGCAGTATTATGCTTAGTGATCTGTTTCATGTTTCTTAAATAAATAATGACAAGAAATCAACAGCATGTTAATAAAACCAAAATAAAAAGCCAAGCAAGCACTGACAGCAATTACTCTACCAGTGTCATGGTTAATAAAAGATGGCCTGCAAAGAGTTTGCAGTGAAAATCGATTCATCAAAGCTTTGAAGGCCCCGGTTTGCTGCTTAATGCAAGATGGCATACTAGGAGCGTAATTGCTGGTATGCAAAGTTTATTTGAAAGATTTTATAAAAGCAACAAGAAATTAAATTGCATTCTCAATTAAGGGCAACAAATGAGAAAAATTTGGAAAAAAAATAAAAGCTCAGGGGTCTCTGGCGACACACATTAGATAGCAAAATGCTGAATTTATAGTTTAAATCTTTGTGGAAAAAAATGAGCTAAAAGACCAGCATCTCACACACAGACAGCACAAAACAGAGGGTTTAGGACTCTTATTCTAAATAAACCTATTGTGGAAACAACTCCACAGGAGCAGGAATGTGTAAATACATGTGATACTTTATAGAGGATGTTTCAACTGGTGTAACAAGTGTCCCGCACCTATGGACATTTGCCCTTTAAACAAAGATTGAAACATTACACTAGCAACATATTACTCAAACATGATCCACAGCTACACCGAGATCATTGACTGGAACAACCATTCGAAATGTTAGAAGCAGTGCTCCAAAAATGAGAATTCTCACTGCTTTAACCCTTTCATCATTGTTATGTCCTTGTCCATTGTACCAGGGGGTGGGTAGCACAAAATACGCCCTTAGGAAGTAGGTAAAGCACCAAAATGGAACAGGCTATGTAAAATCTCTTCCTCTAATGGGAAATACACATATTCCTTCTGTAGCATTCATGTTTGCATATATCATTATAGCATCAAACAGTGTCATGCTTAAATCACGTCTGTAGCAGCTGCTATGTATGGAGTCTCTAAAGGAACTGTATTTTCAGTTTTGTGGCTATGAAGATACTCAAATGTTTTTGATATAGCTTACAAAGTATGACATTATCTATCTGTTTTACTTTTCTGCCTTCTACAACTATGTTTTAACTGTGTTATAGTGGGATTTTCTGCAAATGTATTGTACCATTTGCTTTAAAATATGTCACTGCTTACTGGAAATTTTGGACTTGTCTCCACCCAGATTTTGTGTTTGTTTTCTGCTTACAGCACTACTTCTGTCATCAGCCATTTTAAACCTGCTTTTGCTTTGCACTCTCTCCTTTCTGTTTAATAATGAACAGCTCTGTGTTTTGCTGGTCTCATCTTCTCGGTCTTCCTAGTCCCCTACCGTACAGTTTTTGTTCCTGACCTTTTATATCCTTTCCTTAGTTCCCGATTAGTTCATCTAGCTTATTCTTGAAACTCAGTCCAGAGTTCTTTATTTACCTTTTATTGACATCATAAAGTGTATATCATGCAAGATGCCACACTGTGGTGCCACGCACATGGTCTTTTCCAGATGACTGTGGACACTGAGCTTAAACATCGTTATTTCTTTCTTTACTAGTGAGGATTTAACTTTGTTTGTTCAACTTTAGGGTATCCTTATCTGTGTGCTCTTTAACAAGGACTGCAGAGAGAGGGAGAGAGGGTAAAAGGTTTTTATGTATGCTGTAAACCTTTACTTACAATAATTGTACAACAGCAGCACTGTTTTGTTCTATTTCCCTACAGTCAGAGCTCATGCAAATTGCTTTCTCCATGGGTTCAGCTACAAATATCAATGATGTTTCTCTGACCCCCACACGCACACACTCAGAGGAAAATCATATTCACTTACACTTCTTGTCTCCCTCTTTGCTGATGCCACTTATGGTAAAACAGGCATCTTCAGTGATGTCAGTGGTCTACAGCTATCACCGTAGAAAACCTTCCTCACATTTGTCTCACCAGTTGAGCCCTTTTCCAAAAGACTTGCTCTGAGTGTAAGTGAGCACTTATACTGAGAGCAGGTGTTTTGGAATCTGGCCCACATTGTAAGCCTGTTTATAGATAGGGCTTACAACGAAGTAAGTAACTTACATTGAGAGTTTTGACTGTCTTTCTGAATCAGGACAGACTTACACTATCAACTCTTTTGAGATCTGGCCCATAATATAACATCCTGTTCTCTTATTCTTCACTCCCCAAATGAATCTTCTTTTCAAAGAGTGTCAGAATCTATGCCACTGGTACTCTGCTATACACTTTCAGCGTACATTGAACTAAGAACTGTATGCAATTATTATTTTATTTTGTAGTCCCCAGGGACATACCTGGACTAGGTTACATATTTATTTGACTTGCACACACATGCACATGCATACATACATACATACATACATACATACATTATTCTATTGTGTATGATTCAACAAATTTAATGTTGAATAAATTGAAAACATCAACAAAAAGTTGGAATATACAGAATACCAAAAACAAAAAAATCATTGAATGAAATAACATCAAGAAAAGAAAATTATTTCCTCAACTGATATTAACACCAACCCCCCCCCCCATAACACTAGCCTCAAATTTGTCTGAATAGTGGCAGTGTTACAGGAAGGATTTTGTGAAGGTAAGATGTAGGGTTAGGGTTGAGGGAAGGGGCAGTGTTAGGGTTAAGATTAACACCCATTAATAAAGAGGGCGGGGGATCAGCAGTTTAGCAGGAATAGGTTTATTTTTCAGTACTCACACTGCAGCACCCCTGAGTGCATTGTCCTTTGGATGAGATGTTAAATGGAGGCCCCATCTGTCTGAGTTGTTGGTATCTCAGGTGGATGTAAAAGATCCCATGGCACTTACTGAAAAGTGTAAGGGTGCTTTATTAACATTTACATTCATTTAATCCATCCATCCATCCATAACCCCTTTTTCCTATTTTTGCACATGGAGTCAGTGTGTCACTACAACAGTGACAATCATCTAGAGCTAGGGTTTACAGTGGCAAGTGGTTAGCCCTGCCGCTGTAGTCCTTCCACACTACACACTTGCATGCACACTCAAAACCTATAGCCAATTTAGAGTGTCCAATTCACCTACTGCATGACTTTGGAATGTGGGAGGAAACCCATGCTAAAACACAAGGAGGACATGCAGGGTCTGCACAGAAGGCACCCCAGCTGAGAATCAGACTGGAGAACCTTTTGCTATGAGGTAACAACTCTATCTGCTGTGCCACTGTGCTGTGCCATTTACATTCATTTATATAACAAAAAATTAAATCAATTACTTACATTCGTTTTTTGCATTCATACTTAAAATTATATACAAATTATGAACACAAACGAACTTAACTAAACAATTTTATTTCATTCTTTTTTTTTATATTTACCCTCTACCCCCACCCTATCTTTCCCAACCATCTTCTTATTTTAGCGAATATATCATCCTCTTCCATTTTTTTGTTATATAACACATTCACACCTTTTTTTAATAGCACTCATATTGTCACAAACAGTAATATCAGATCATATTCATACATTTAAATCTTTCCCATCTATATTTTTTTAAACTTTTCCCAAAATTATTTAGTACTTTTCCAGTCCAAAAGCAATACTTTGTTGTTTATTCTTCACTACAGTCAACACATTTACTTTCTTATATCACCTTGTATTTCATATTCCCTTTTACCATAACTTGTCTAATAGAATTCTCCATAAAACAACTCTGTTTCATAAAAATGTTTAAGCCCTTTACTTCTGTCGTTAATTGTCTTTTTTCGTCTTCTTTTAATTCCGTCCATGGGGGCACCATTTTAAATAAAATCATAGTATGCCAGTCTTTTCTTTTCCCATCAACCTCACTTACTTTTTAACTTCAATAATTACATTTTATTTGCATATATTTTCTTCCATCCTGTTCCTTTTTCGTTTCTCTTCCCTGTTTTTACTTCTCATACATTTTTATATTTTTCATATGACATCTTAACTATAATTTCTTTTATCTTTCTTTTATATTTCTCATTACCCAAAAAAATGGATAGATAATAAATGTATAAGTGGATTTTTAAATTCAAACTATCTTCCTTTTTATTATAACCTATCTCTTCTCATCAGGTTTAGCCTTGAGCTCCAAATGAAGTTGAAAAAATTCTCTACAAACTATTTCCATTTGAGGAGGATATGTACATCCATTCCCCTATTTTTCCTAATACACAAGTATTCAACACGTATTCTTTTCTGAAATAATAAATAAAAATGTTTCCACCAAAATAACAACATTTTTGTCTGTTCCAGTATCTCTCTCTCCACTGACTTATTACACTTTCATGATCATCAAATGTCACTCCCAAAAATCTTTATTTCCTATATTGCGAAATATATTCCATTTATTTTTCATCTCATCAAATCCCTTATATTTCATTTTGTTTAACTGCATACCAGCTTTTTAAAGTTTTCAAAAACGTATTACAGCCTCAGTTATCCATTTCTTGTTTTTCATTAGAACTAAATCATCTGTATACAGTATGTCATACATATTGGTAATATAGCATTTCTTCAGTTTCTTATTTTGCCGTCTTCATTTCATATATACATGTAGTACTGCATTCAATACTAATAAAAATAAACACATACGCACTGGGTGTCCCTGTTTTACTCCTCTAGTAATACTTATTTTTCCAGTCCATCTATTTATCATAACTGGTACCCATGAATTTTCATAACATTACTTTATTACATTAATATTTTGGTCTCCTATACCATATTCCTCTAAAATCTGCCACATTGCTTCATGGCTCATTTTATCAAAGGTTTTAGCTATGCTACATGCTATCAGTCTTACTTTTTTATTTTCTTTCAGTGTCATCTCTACTACTTCCTTTACTGTAATTAACATGTCTATCACCTATCTTCCTTTATACCATAGATCCCTTCTTCTACTGCTTCATCCAATACTTTTACTATCCTTTTTGTAGTATTTTCATAAATATTTTATAGGCAATATTCCCTAATAGGTTTACTATCAAAATAAACAATGAAGGTTTGGCAAAAATGGGAATGTCAAACATTAGTTTTGCCATCCTTCAATTCTTTGAGTATCCATTGCAGCTAATGCCACTGTGCATTCACTGATACATGTCGATGTTATAAATAGAGAGTGCATACAGTGCAGATTGGAAAATTTATCCTTTTCCTACTGTAGTGCAATCTCAGAATTGGAATATATAATTTGCACTCTGTGTGTGTGTGTGTGTGTGTGTGTGTGTGTGTGTACAGGGGGCTTGCCCCCCCTGGATAAACATGAATTTCAGTGTTATGCAGTACATTTGTACTGCTGTAAAGCAGACAGGTAAGTGTATACTTACCACACTGTTGTAAAAGGTGCAGGGGAAAAAGGATGTCGAATAATGCCTAATTTGCATTTGTCGGCATGACATTTGACATACTGAGCTAATTAATATGCAGTATGTCATATTATTATGAGTCGCCAATGTGAAAGGATTACATTATGAATTTTGCAATTTTGATAGTAAACCCCCTAATAGTATAAGCTTCGAATGTTTATAACTTTTCTTTTATCCTTTTTTCATATACATTTTATCACTCCACTACATATGTTGTCTTCATTATAACTTCCTTCATCAGTTCATTTAAATTTTTTAAAAATGTCTCTTTCATCTTTATTCATTTCCTAACAATAATAACACTCATAGCTTATATCATCCAGTCCTGGTGCTGACTCATTCTTGCCTTTTTTATCAACATCTCTGTTTCTTCTGTTGTTATAGAATTTAAAAAAAAAAAAATATTTACTTTTTTAAATGTTGTACTTTCTGTTCTTCTTGCTATGCATCTCCACTTTTTCATGCATTTTCTGTGCTAACTTATTTCTTCCTCATTTTTAAACTCTTCAGTTAATCTCCATATCCCTTTTCCCTCCTTTATAATTATGATGTATTTCCCCTTGTCTAGCCCATACTGTTCTATAATCTGAAAACTTTGCCATTCTGTTCATTCTCTAGCCTTTCTTACTTTTAAAAATCTTAACATTTTATTAATTCTCTAAACATCTTAAAATCCTGTCTTATTTTTCCCTCTTCTTCCATCAGATTACAGATACATTTCCTAACATCACAGCTGGCATATTTACAAACACATTTTTTTTAATTTCTTCAAGTAACTGATTTCAATCCAACATATTAGAATAGGCATAAATCAGTATTAATCTGATACATTTTTGTTTCATTCTCAGATCACCAATCATTACCCTTCCTGGTATCACTACAGTTACATCTAGAATTCTTATTTCTTCGTTTTTAATAAGAATTCCTATTCAAGAACATGACTTGTTTCTTACACATATACCTTTCAGACTCTAAGAAATCTGGACAAATCCAAAAATAATGGTGAGATAATGGTCCAAAATCATGACAGGTTTTAAATATTGATCTTATAATCTTAGAGAGCTGCTAGAACAACAGGTTTTGCATTAACATGTTTTTTTTCTGAATGATATGAAGTCTGAAACTCAAACGTATGTCAGAATTTAGTGACTTCAGTCTACAATGATTTGCCAGAAAACTGCAAATTTTATGAAAAATGGACCTAAACTATGAGGCAAAAATCTGTTCAGTTGAGAGTTGTGCTTACTAACCAAACAATTTGGCCTCCCCATACTGCCTGCATTTTCTTCTTGTTACCTGTAGTATCTACTTAGCAAAAAACAGAAGAGTTTTCCTAAATATATTTCTTTCTTTTTGTATGACATGCACATAGAATGCCACAATTCTGCATACTTACTAATACTCTTCCTAATAGTAATAATGTAAAGTCTAAAATTTTAACATTTAGAACATGAAAAAACAAAACAAAAACTTACCTACACATTGCTAGCAGGTGGGAAAGCCCCCCTGCACCCTCCATGGGGGGGACTGCACCCACCACATCCCCTGTAATTTAAATATACCAACCCCGAGATCGCACTACAGTGTGGAAGATGGGAATCTTCCCATTCCGCACTATATGGAGATGCCCATTCTGCATGGTCGAAATTTCAAAAGTCAATCATATGGTCTCGGCCATATGGGTTTTGGCTTTCTGAGATTTCACTCATGTGTAGGGAACCCATACATATGTATATATAAATATATATATATATATATATATATATATATATATATATATATATATACACATATACACATATACTATTTACATATTTAAAAATATTTACATATTTCATACATTTTACTTCACTTTTCAATTTCCCCCTACTTTTACTTACAACCAAAACCATATTTTTTCCAAAATCTTTGCCAAAATCCATTTCCCATTATATTTAATTTCATTGAATCTCTCATTCCAAATTGTCCATGCAACATAAAAAATAATTCTGTCCATTTTCTTTACTTCTTCTTGTCTTCACATTCCATAGTAACCATATTCTATCATGTCCATGTTTAACTGTTTGAATTTTAAATACTTTTTAATCATATCATGTTTACATATTTCTCTCCATAAATTCTTAATTATATCACATTTCAGAAACACATGTTCTGATGTTTCTAATTTGACACACTTATTACAGTTTCTATCTTGTTTTCTCTTATACTGAATATTCACTTTTACAGGCAATTTACTTATGGATAATCTTTATAAAAAATCATTACATTTTTATTTTTATAGCTTTCATATCTCCTTAATACATTTTTTCTTAGTAATTACTAAATTTTTCCATGGATCAACAAAATAAAAGTTATCCATTATATTAATAGGCCATTCCTTTCTCTTTTTTTCTACAATATTCTTATTCTTTTTTATGTTCCATAATATAATTTTATTCTGATATATTTCTTTGTTATTAATAATTTTACTTCTCTTCTTTACTTCTATTCATTCCCATACATCTTTATATTTGTAGTACATTATCATTTCTATTAAATCTTTTTCTTCCTTCATATTACTTCTTAATACTTTCTATAAACCTTAAGATGCTGCTTGTACAATATGATTAATTAGACCTAAACCTTCTTGGTATTCTTTCATATACAATGCTCCTCTTTCAACATGGTCAACCTAAAACCCCAGATGAATGAAAATATTAACATAATCAATTATTTTTCATATTTCACCAGTATCATATAGACATTTGCTACATACACTATTTTGCCTCTTACCATACTATTTATTAAATATGCTTTCTTTTTGTATGAAAACCTATATGTTTTCTAAAATGTAAACATGTCTTTTATTTCTTTCATCACTGTGTCCATTGTTCCCGTATATATTAATTTTTCCCAAATCTTATTCTAACACATCCATATGCCCTATCATTAAATTCAACACCTCCTATTTCACCCATAAAACCAAATCCTTTACTTTTTCTTTGTTTATATATAATCCAGTTCTTCCCAACATTACATCTAATTGAACATTTATCCTTTCCTTTCATAGTGTATTCTTTGTAATTATTTTCATCCAAATCACTATATGATCAGAAAATCCATTATACTTAGTTCATTTTTGTTTAACTTTTAAACTTTCTGACAACAAAAAATAGTCTATCTTAGTTTTTATATTTCTCTTGTACATCAAGTTCTTTTCCCCCATAACTAACTTACCACTCTTCGTAATTTCCATAACTATTTTAACATCACAATTTTTCTTTTTTTCTCTTACAATTAAAATCACCTGCTATTATTATATTCATATTTACAAATGCATAGTTGAGTATACTTTTTAACATTTTCCCTTTCTTTTTTGTAACATATGCATATAAGGCTATGATTCTATATATACTTTTTCCATCTTAAGTCTAATATTGTTATTCTACCCAATTCAACTATTGTAACATCTAATATTTTATTTATTTTATTTTACATCTGTTTACCAGGAAAGTCTGACTGGACATATGTCCTTTTTCAGTGGAGGCCCAATGCAATAGAACGTTTACAGGACAGTTATAAACACAGTATAGAATACATTTGAGAAGCATCAGCAAAGTACAGTCTAGTAAAAATCCATTGGATAATTACAACATGGCTCCACATAATATATAACATAGAATAGTTACTGGACAATTAAAACAGAGGGTAGATACATAATTGAAAGCAGCAGCAAGGTACAGTGCTGTAAAAGTACATTTAGGTAATCACAGCATAGCTCCACATAATATATAACATAGAATAGTTACTGGACAATTAAAACAGAGGGTAGATACATAATTGAAAGCAGCAGCAAGGTGCAGTGCTGTAAAAGTACATTTAGGTAATCACAGCATAGCTCCACATAATATATAACATAGAATAGTTACTGGACAATTAAAACAGAGGGTAAATACATAATTGAAAGCAGCAGCAAGGTGCAGTGCTGTAAAAGTACATTTAGATAATCACAGCATAGCTCCACATAATATATAACATAGAATAGTTACTGGACAATTAAAACACAGGGTAGATACATAATTGAAAGCAGCAGCAAGGTGCAGTGCTGTAAAAGTACATTTAGATAATCACAGCATAGCTCCACATAATATATAACATAGAATAGTTACTGGACAATTAAAACACAGGGTAGATACATAATTGAAAGCAGCAGCAAGGTGCAGTGCTGTAAAAGTACATTTAGATAATCACAGCATAGCTCCACATAATATATAACATAGAATAGTTACTGGACAATTAAAACACAGGGTAGATACATAATTGAAAGCAGCAGCAAGGTACAGTGCTGTAAAAGTACATTTGGATAATCACAGCAAAGTTACAGATGGTAAAAGAATTACAAGTGAATTTAAGAACATAGTGTAGATACTTTTGGAAAGCATCAGTATAGTGCAGTCTGGCAAAATACATCTGTAAATTTCAACTGGGTACAGTCTGGTAGGGAAGAGATGCATACAGACTAGCATATTCAAGGAAATTACAAATGCTACAGATATTTTGAGATAGATCGATATAAGTAAAGCTGGTTAGCTCATGTAGAGCCTTTAATTTTTTCAGAAGGTTAGCCAGGAGTAGAGCAGTGACACAGCCATTTATTAGTTAGGTGAGCTTTTAGTGTTTTCTTAAACTGGTTTAGGGTGGGGGTGGATATTACATCCTGTGATAGTTCATTCCAGTATTTGCCTATGTAGTTTGAGAAGAGGCATTCACCAGCTTGGTTTTTGGTTTTGATGGTTCTAATAAGGGTTTCTTGGTGGATTGTAGGGCTCTCGTGGTGGAATGAGGAAGTATTAGTTGGCTCAGAGCAGGGGTTTTATTAGAATTGTAGAAGAGTTTATGGGCTATAGTTAGTTGGTTAAAGAGAAGGAGTTGAGGGAATTCCAGCCAGTTAAGTTTTTTGAGTGCTGTACAGTGGTGTGATCTAGAGCAAGAGTTGGTAGCGTATATGTCAGTTTTATTGTAACAGGTTTCTAATTTTGCCAATTCTGATTTTCTTAGGTTTATTGGTATAGGGGATGCATAGAGCAGTGTAGAGATTAGGTGTATCTAGGCAATAGTGGCTTTAGTGTTGTCTGTGAAGAATTGTTTATTTTTGTATAAAGTTCCAAGTTTTTTGTGTATTTTTGACTGTGACATGTGAACCTCAAATCTCATATTAAAGTCTATCTCAAGTCCTAGAAGTTTAGTGTGACAAGAGGGGGTGATGATGGTATTATTTAATGAAGTGATGCTACAAGCAGTCATGGGTATGAAGGCTTTTCTGGGATAGAATAGCATGAGCTTTGTTTTTGGGGATTTAAACTTAATTGGGAGTTTAACCATTTTCTACTTCTAGGAATGATTGTTGAGTTTGTCTTTGGAGTTCCTGTAAGTTAGAAGTGGCACAGATGACTGTGGAGTTGTCCGCATATTGGATGAAGGAGGCCAGTCGGGTTGAGTTATGGAGGTTATTTGTAAACAGTGAGAAGAGAAGGGGTCCTAGTATTGAGCCTTTTGGGACTCCTAGGGTAACTGGGAGTAGTGGAGAGAGTGTTTGTTGCCAACGTACTGCTTGCTAGCATCCAATTAGTTAACCCAGGAACCAGGCAAGGGTGGACTGAGATAAGTTTAGTTCTACAAGGACATTTAGTAATTTATTATGGGAGACCATATCAAAAGCTTTGGTAGGTCTAGGAAGATAGTGGATACAAACTTGTTATTGTTTCTGTGTTCGTTGATAGTACTGGTAAGTGAAATTAGTGCCATGGTTGTACTATGATATTGTCTAAAGCTGTGTTGAGAACTGGTTAGTAGTTTGTTATTATGGAGGAAGTCAGTAAATTGTTTATGGATTATTCTTTCAAGAATTTTAGACAGAGGGGATAAAACTGTGATTGGATGGGAGTTAGCTAAATCTGTTGATGTGCCACCTTTACGAAGGGGTGTGATGTAAGAGGATTTCCAGAGTGAAGGGAATGAATGTTCCAATATGGATCTGTTGATAAGAATTGTTAGTGGGTAGTTGATACCATCTGCTGTTAGTCTGAGGAAGTCAGCAGGCTGATTGTCTGTGGCTAGTTTTGGCAGTTGTTTTTTGATTGTTTCAGTAGAAACTGGTTGCAATGAGAAGGCATTTATGCTATTAAGTGGGTTATTAGTGGGTGCTATAGGACAGGTAGTTTGACTATTGGCTGAACACAAACAGAAAAATTTTGGAATGGGAATGTTACCTTTTAATGTTTTTTGACGTAATACACATATGCCCTAACATGTTTCTTTACCTTTGTTCCAGGTAACATTCTCATTCCAAAATGTTTCTGTTTGTGTTCTTTCTTCTTTTAATAATCTTATGTCCTCTAATATTATCACTTCAGCCTCTATTACAACACACCATTGTAATATACAAATTCTTCTCTCAATGTTTTTCAAACTGTTTACATTTAAAGCTAATATTTTCAGCTTTTAGCAAACAGTTATAGTAAAGTTCTTATCTTTTACCTTTTTTATTTTCTCTAAACATTATGTTTTTAAATTTTCTTTTCCTTTCCCTAAATCTTTGCCCTTTAAAGTTCTTTTTACATTTTACTTTATGCCATTTAGATCCTTCTTCAATGGTCTCTTGTATTTCTTTTTCATTTCTTTTATCTTCTTTACCTTTGTGCATGACCTCTACATTACTTTCCTTTCGTATAACCATTTCTTCTATATCTTCCTCCTGTATACTTATATTTTTATTTTCTTCTATATCTATTTCACATTCTAGCCATAAATGTCCTGTATTACCACATTTCTTGCATTTTAAGTCTAATTTTTTGCATTATGCACCTATTACCAAACAAGTAACATTTTTTCTTGTCACACTTATTAAGTGATCATCTTTACCACAAAAATAACAAGTCTTTGGCTGCCCTCTATATCTCACAAAACGCCTATTACCATGATCATTAATAATACCTGGTATATGCAAGACATTGTCATTTTCCATTTTTAATCTAACTCCACATTCCCATCACCCAGTCCAAAGTCCTCTTTCATCATAAACATTTGTAGTGTCCAATACTTTCTTACAAATAGTTAATAAAGTCATTTTTAAGTCTGCGGGTTCTACTTCAGTTCTAAATTGAATTATTTTTTTTCTTGTTTGTCTAAAAAATGGTTGTATAACATATTCTGTCCGTATTTTCCATAAAACATATTTTCCTATAAAGTTTTCCATGTATTATCCATTCTCAAAGTTTAAAATCACAAAATGTCTCATTATTACTTAAAATAAATGTTCTTACCACATTTGCTGTTGCATTAATGGTGCAATAAAAGAGCCCACACTTCATACCTGTGTAGTCCTTTGTCCTCTTTACTGCTTAGTCTGACAGTATACTTTCTATTGGTTCCTTTATTTTATTTTCTTCCTTCCCCTTCCTTAACTGTTTCTGCATACATTTTCTCACTGGATTCTGCTCTTTTCCTATCTTCTATTATCTCCATTATATCGCTCCATGATGCTGCTGCACTGTTTTCCAGCTTATTTTGATTCACCAACTGTTCCAAATAATCATCCCGCAAGCATCCAAACTGAAGGGTTGCAATAATACATTGATGCTGCTGCTCCATCGCACCCTCAAACAACCTCCATTGAAACATTTCCTCTGAATCAGGCCCCATCTCCCCCTGTACATCGACCTGTTCCTTTCTTGTTTTCTCCCCCAGTAGGGACTCACTCTCCAGTATCACCTCATTAGTTTCTCCATTTGGCAGAGCTTCTGCCAACTCCATATCCTTTTTCATAGTTTTACCAACATTGGTGCTTTCAGTGTACTGGACTACATTTTCCATGATACTGCTGCGTCTCTGGCCCCCTTTATGCCTGGAATGGAGATAGAAACTGGATGCGCCACCTTCAAATCTGTCCCCCTATGCCAAAGAGTAGGAGAAGATCCCAAGTGCCCTGGATAAATTTCCCCTTGTTACTATGAATAGCACCTCAGGTCTTTCCAAAAAAGAGGTTATTTTCATAGTGAAAATAAGCTGAGCAACAAAGTGTAAATGAATAAAAAGTAAAAATAAATAAAAACACCATTTCATTAGCTGCACATTTATCTTTTTTAATATTTTGAAATTACCAAACATTTTGGATTCAATTACTTCTGTAAGGTATTTACAATTCTTGGGAAATATTTTTTTCAGATAGTTTAACTGGTGTTATCAAACTGTACACTGGTCTAAATATTTTGTTGCCAATTATTTTTAGCAACATGGGATTATTTTGTCATTTAGATTTTCATTAGTTACAGAAGACAGTTCTGTTCACTCAGTATGCATTCCTTCATCTTCCATGGAAGCACAATAAGCATTAACATGTCTAAGGTGCTCAACTGTTTCAAAACGCTTTGCTTTGATCAGCTGCATTATTTTATTACTGTTTTGGTTTTCTTGCCATACTGAAATCACTATATAAGCACGTTTTCCTACACATTGACATATAATAGTCATTATTTGTATAACAATAGGGTTTCTATGGTAATTTTAAGTGTTTTTGTCTATTTTAATATTAATTTGTGTTTATGCAATATTTAACTTTTCTATATTGTATCTTCAAATTTACCTCTTAGGTCAGACAATGCTTGGCAGAGGCTTTGACTGTGTGTGTGCATGTCTATGTGTATGTGTATGTGACACCCAGGTTAGGGTGACTGACTTTTTGTTTTCTGTTGTTATAGGACTCTTTTTTACTTCCTGCCCCTTCTTATACTGCTTCATTTCCTGTTTGTGGGGTTTATGCTTTAACTCTCTTCAGTAGGTTATTTTTTTACATTTTTGGATGTTGGTTGCTGTTTCTGATTAGGTAATGTACACACATTTGAGTTTTTTTTAGAGCATTTACTACTAAGTGTCTTTAATTTATGTCAGAATGATGATGTCCATTTTTTTTTTAATTTTTTTAATTTTCTTTACATATTTAGTAATTTATTTCAGTTTGGGTTTTGCATGTGTTGTGTTTGAGGCTGTTTTTTTAACTGATTTATTGTTTTGTTTGTTTTTTCATATTTAGAGTATGTTTGTCTGTTTTCTCTGCTAATCAGCTTTTTAAGACAATGGTAGCTTGTTTTTTTTTTATATATAGTTTGTAAGGGAGAAGGGATATGTCACTGAATATGAGATTTAGGTACTTGCACTAAATTTTCCATTGTAGCAGAACAGAATTGATGTGCAGGCAAATAGCAATCTGATTGGTCAATACTCCTTGCCCATTTTGTAAGCCTAAAAGGCAGATTCCAAAAGACTTGTTCTTGATGTAAGTGACTTTCTCCACTGTATGCCTGCCCCACTCCCAAAAGAATTGCTCTTAGTGTAAGTGACATACTGCGGTGTAAGGCTTAACTATAAACCAGGAGGCCTACATTATTGTAAGTTACTTACACTGAGAGCAAGTTTTTTGGAACTGTGCACCACACCCACTGTCATTTTCATTTTACTGTAGACAGTTAAGACAACAGTTACATTAATTTTATTATAAATGCCTAATATTTAATATCATTATTTTCAATACAAGCAAGACAGTACCCTTTAATGCTGTGCATCAATATTTGCAGCATTAGAATTTTAAGTATCTGAAGAATGATTTGAGTCTAGTGCAATATGGCATTTTGTGTGATTATTTTTTTTTTAATCATGCTAGCTGCTGTGACATTACCTCTTACAGTGGATATAAAAAGTGTACACACCCCTGTTAAAATGCCAGGTTTTTATGATATAAAAAAATTAGACCACAATAAATCATTTTAAAACTTTTCCTGCCTTTAATGTGACCTATAACCTGTACAATTTAATTGAAAAACAAACAAATCTGTTAGGGAAAAAAATATAAAAAGTAAAAATCATACAATACGCTGGTTGCATAAGTGTGCTGGTCACATATTTTAAGATATTTTATGTCCTAGTCTCAAAAGTAAAAGATACGACTATTCCAATGACCAGTTCTTAACTTCAGTAATACTCACTTCTTTCAAATGATTGTAAAAAAAAACTGTGTTCCAGAATCTCAGGGGAGCTCAATCTCTGTGAAGTGAATATTGGGAGTGCATTTAAAGATAAACAGCTGGATTCATGAATGCCTTCACTAAGTGTACACTGGATGTACATGATTTGCATTCAAGAACATCCATACCACTTTTTTGTGCTGTTTACTCAGAAAGATGAGTTTAATAGTCACCATTATGAATCCCCCTTGATATTTAAGTTTGCAAGAAAATCAGTAAGAAAACTAAAATTAGGAGGAAGAGGGTAGGAGTTGTGCATGTGCTGTCTATTCAGTCAGAATAGTGTATACTTAATGTAGATGTTCATGGATCTGGCCCAAAGTCTTGATTTTATATTCTACTTTTGTTAAGTAAGGCTAAATTACAGTAAAAGGATTTTTGCCTAACATGCTTATAAGTTTAAGTTCAAATGCTTACTATCAATCTGAGTTCAATAAAACAGTGACATAAAAGAGCATATATACACAATAATTAGAAGATGAATGTATAATTGTGATATAAGTTCAGATGAAATTTAGAAGGCAGTGATGCTCTTACATGGGCTTTCCCACAAATTGCCTCATTTTCAAAGTTCATCAAACTGAAAATAAAATTGTGCCAAACAGATTAAAGGCATTAGACTTGAATCTGTATCAATTTATAGCTGCCACTGTACTGTAATATGATTTTAATAGCTGCTGTTCATAGTTGTGTACTAGGCTAATGGCCCTGGGGCCTTTACAAGCCTAGCCCATAGGATTACCCTGGCATTGTGCCACCCGACCTTACTCCCAGTGCCTGAAAGCCACTGGAGTGATCCCTAGGGTGAATTTTCTTTTTCCAAATTTTAAATTTGTATTATACTACTTTGACAGAAAGGAGAACATTTGTATTATACTACTTTGACAGAAAGGAGAACATTTTGTGAAGCTATCACCTATATTTAATAGCCTGTTGAAAAATGTTTTATTGTAGCTATATCTTGTAACATTTAATTCATATAGTGGCTCATTTGATCTCTGGTTTAAAAGGATCATATGGATGCTGTCCCTTTCTCTGTCTCTCCTTTCCCCTCTTTGGTTACTTGATGTTGTTGAGGTAAGGCATGTGCTTCTGTACCTGGACTGACGTGATGTGCGTTGAATCTTTCCTTATTCATGATTTTTATACAAGCCACCTTTAACTAGAGTAAAATTAAAAAAAAAATTAAAAAATTGCACCACATTGCATCTGGAGATCCAGAGCTTTTAGAAGCCTATCGGCTCAAAGACCCTAACTTTAATTAACTTATTTCCATCAGTCTACGTACAGTGCACTCTTGGATGCACTCACTTATGTCAAACTGGACATGCCTGTTGGAATGTCATATGTTTGACCACACTGTGGCAGCCCTACATATGGTGCAGTCTCTTTTACAGATGGGCTCTCACTCAAATAGCAGTAGCAGGAGACTGCATCCATGGTCTGCTAAGGATGTCCTGCTTCTGAGAAAAATCAGGTTAGCAGACTGACCTGCACTTTTGGCTAGTTCCCATTAAATACATCATTTCCTGCAGTAATACTGCATTTTGATGGTCATCTCATGAGACAAAGCAGTCTAAAAAAATATAAGACAAAACTGAGTTCCTCAAGGAACACACAGAATGGTACATTAATTGTAAAAGGAAAATGGCTGTAAAAAGGTTCAACTTATTTAACAAAATTTGTAAAGCTTGCTGAGCAAAAGGCTCGTGTACAGAGGAGATGAGCTTTACCATAAAATTATTGGAATGCTTTCAGAGTAGCTAGTGAACATAAACAGAAGGTCTATTGGAGGAGGAAGAGATTCGAGTTTTCAGTGATAACCCAGATGAACAACCTGCAGACTCTATTCATATCACCTCGAGAGTTTAGTGCTGTATCTTGATTGTAGCTGGGACACAGCATGTCGTGTACTACCAGCTCTTCAATATCAGATATAGATTAGCATAAATATGCGCTTAAGTGACGTACTGCGGACACCATTATTCCTTTAGGATTTTTATTCCTTCTTGATGACCCATATTTCTCCCAACACTGTCTCTTGACACTAGTATTGCAATAGCTATAACACTGTAAACCCTGGGATAAATGAACAGCAGGGTATAGTCTGGCCATTCTTTGTCAAGGAACCTTTATAACACTGGTAACAATTTCAAAATTCATTAAAAAGACACTTAAAACATTCCTTGTGCTATTAAACACTGCCAACATCTGTCTCCCCATAAAAAAAGTATTTTTCATGTTTTTGCAGTTTAATGTCTCTTCCCTTCTTGGGTACTGAATGCAGTTAAATTTAGATTGGAAACAGCCATAGTAGTGTCACCTCTCACAGAGATGTATATACCCTTGATCCCTGAAATACTATTTGCTGTTAGCTAGTCTGTGCAGTACCTGTGGGATCACTCCTCTTAGTCTGACTTACACCTGTCTGCTAAGAAGAGGTAGTTACTGCCACATTCGACCATATATTTTACACCTCACCAGGTACTACATTTTTAAGAGCTTAACTGAATGGTGGGCGAGCAGGATGTGACATGTTGGAGTGATAACTAAGGTACAGTTTCATTTTCACTGCATATCGATGGGTTAGGAAAGCGATACTAGACTATCAGGAACTTTTCAAATTCATATTTTCAGGGATTTTGCATGAGGAACATTTTGAGATAATAAAATACCAGAGATTCCAAAAATATACATTTTGCTAGGATGAAGACTGGAAGAGAGGCGAACCAGTGCATGCAAGGGATTTTCAATGTGTTTACAAATGTTAACAAAGTATACTTACCCATAAGAACAATGTCTGGGTGAAAGAGGGGAACAATGTGTACAGCATAGCTTATGTTATAATATATAAACGGGTTGCAAGGAGTTGTGTCATGTACACTTAGTGACATCTTTTACATGTGCTGTTTTGAATATCTGAAAATGAGAAACACATGCCTTACATAAGAAATCCAAGCCAGCTTTACCAAGACAAGCAGTATAATAACACGGTTTGGGAACTGTTTCATTGTAGACATTTAGGTTTAGAGTACAAGCCGCATCTTTTTTGCACTTCATATCTGATGAGCTCTACCCTGTCAAATAATTCTAGAGATTATTACAGATGTTGCTGTCTGTAGTGAAAAAATATTTACAACTATATACATTAATGTAAGCATTAAAACATAAGAAAGACAAAAGCAATGTGTGATACTCGTAATGATTCTTAAGAAACTCGAAACCATATTTGTACAAATCTGTAATGTGTGTACTGATTATGGTTTGTAAATTATTATGCATTATATACTATACATTTTCAACAGCTTGCGTAGAACTATAATCACACAAATGCTTTGTTTACACAGTGAGTGTTTATGTGTGCATTCTGTGTTTATATACATGTGGGTGCACGTGTGCACATGCTGTGTTCATAAGTCAAGTATATATTGTTTATGCAAAGCTATTTTCTTGTTACACACACACAAAATTAAAAAGCTATACATCTGTATGCTTAAAACATAATGTCTAAACATGGTATTTGTGTGATCTTTTTTTTTTTTGCATATGAAGAGAAAGACAGATGGTCATGCAAACACAGGCAAACACACACTCACACTTGTGTATGCTTTATCTTTACTAGCCATATTAAGTACCAGATTCCTGCTGTTTTGTCTGCATCAGTGGATTGACCCAACTTGCCATGATAAGTGCTAATTTAACAACCAGCAAGCAAATCATGCAGGAGGCATATTAATTGCAATTAAAATGTAGCAGCAAGTGAGAATGAAGAGAGAGATTGTTAGCAAGAATATATTTAATCAGATTCCTTCCAGACTGAGGATTAGCACATGCAGAGTTCAACTAATAGTGGAACACCTGGGCACAATGCAACAGTGAAAGAAAAAAATCCTGTACAGCTGGAAACCATATGCTCTAATAGTTTGACATCATAGGATGCCAGCATGGAGGCTGTGCTTGAAATTAAAAAGGGTACTGACAGTGTATAATTATGTAGTGATGTAGTGATGAAGCAGCAACAGCTTAGGGCCCAGGGCATAGACAGGATTTCCAACACCGCTTGCAAAATAGAAGGAAGAAAAGGCACTCATTACAGCACAACAGGATGCTGGAAATAGATTCAGAGGAAAGAACGTGGAGCTCTTTGGCTTCCTGGTCGAACTTGGAGATCAATGACCTGCAGGCCCATCTCAAGTCTTGCCTGCACACTGTCCTTGAGTTGCCAGAGTCATTATTCCTCCTGATGGAGAAAAAGCAAGCCACCCACTGGTAGCCAAAGTAGCCTCTGGTGTCTTCCCTGCTTGGTGTCAGTAATGCATAAAATGTATAATGAAAGAACTCAGCAAGAATATGTAATCTTATTTTCAGCTATGTCTAGTGTCAAAAACATGTACTTCATAACTGCATTTGCACCTTAGATCATACTGAACTTAAGAGGAAGCACTTAACAGCCATGCTGATTCTGTCCTAAAATGAAGGTCGCAATAGCTTTCTCTAGGTGACTGTGATACCATGCTTACAAAAATGTATAGCTCATAGGCATAAATGTATATATAAAATGTACTTTTTGTATATGTGAGCGAACAGATCAAGACAGTCTTAAAATCTAAATAGATGTTATGCAACTTACAATGTAACAAAATAGGACTCACAAATTGACAGTTATATGTTAGTACAATTAGAAGAGCATATTAAAATGTGACAGCTGCCCTTTTCCCCCAGACACTCAGTTAGAAAAACTGTATGGCGCTGGGGTATTTATTATGAATGTCAAGGAGTGGTCTGCACTGGAGAAGGAGTAAGTTATACTAATTTACTATGTGTGTGTGTGTGGGGTGCAGAACTTCTTGGGGGTGGGAGGAATAAAAACCTATTTCTGTGCCATGGAAATGTACAGCATAAGGGGTTGGGGGATGAGCGCTTATATTTGGCATGTTTACTGCACATCATGAGGAGGTAGAGAGGGATGTATAATGTTTGCCTGGGCTGGCCTGAATTGTTCAGGTGTTGGGGGACAGAATACTGCTCTAGCGATCATGGATTTTAACAGCCAAAGGTATAGAAGGACTTTTCATTTCTGTGTGCTGAATATGAGGCTTTAAAGATGGTGTGTGATAAAATAATTATTTGGGTTTGCCTGGGATTGACCTGCAAAAAGGTAAAGAGGATTTGGAAATAATATTATGCTTATTTGGACTAGAATATCTGTAATATTACAATGCCAGTTTTTTTTAACTCAAAAGGTACCGATAGACTACCTAGCCTTCATTTAAAGTGATTTGCTGATGTTTGTATATACATCACAGCATTTGATGAGTATATGCTGTAATATATTTTCCAATCTGTCCATCCTTACATTTTTGGGTCATTTTTAATAAAATGCTTCATAAACTTTTTATGAAACCATAGCCTAAATAAATTTACAATAGTCTATGTTGACTTGCAAGAAAACTGAACATGTGAACATACACCTCAACAGAAAAACTGGTAGCCTGGAACATGGAGCTTACATATTGTACATTCTGTAGCTAACCACCATGTAGTACTCAACAAACAATTGTACCACAATACCTTACCAGGATTTATTGTAACAAAGCACATGCAATATATTAAGCACTTTCATCCTAAACTTATACGGACTTCATCAGAGCTATGATCTATGTTAATCAAGACATTTAAATACAAAATTAAGTCAGTCATGTGACACGGTAAACTTAAAGTTAAAGGACAAGCCTAAGATACAAAACACCACGTCAAATTACGCATTTCTATTCATAATGCAATAACCCTTTAGAAAAGCTTTTTCAACTTTAAAAACTTAAAAAATGTGTATATATTAATACAAGTTAATATTCAAATAGTGATAAAAGTTGATTAATAAATAACAACTATGTTTAGACTCACATAAAAAATTAATCTAGTTGAAATTATAAAAGTATAAAAAGTCAATAAAATCTATAAAAATCTATAATTTCCTTGCTCAGCTTCAAACTGGAACTAAAGAAACATGTTCATTAAGTCCTGGGGGGGTTGGAAGCATCTAACCTCAGTTGCCACCAAGACCATGCTGACTTCACCTTAAGTTAATGTGCAGTGCATCCATGGACTTTAATGGGGGACCTTCACACATGTCTATGGATGCAAAACATGTTTTTCTTATGCTCATGTCATTGAGGTTAGTGTTCACTCTTTTTACTCACTGGTGTCAGTGTAAGATAAATGCAGAATTTAAATTTGTTTTTTTCTAAAGCAGAAGATGAAAATGTTTGCCAGTGGGGTGGAAAAACTGTTTCTCTGTTTGTGCACCACATATCGTGATGCACAGGTAAGCTATAAATCATCAGCAAATCACTTTAAACCTAAGCACATTTTGCTCTTTCAATCACAAAAAGGTTTTATTACTATCTAACTAGTCTTCTGGGTGAGCAGAAGGCCTCACTTTATGACCAGACAGTCTAGGTAAGGTGACAAAATATGAATCTGAAGGTTCTGAAGAATGTCTGAATTCTGGCACAGAAGGTGCAAGTAACAGGTCTTTGTGGTCCTTGGTCAACACAGGCATAGGTACAGTTTTCTCAAATGCAAACTCCACAGGTATATGAGATGCTGATGTTAAGTGAACAAGTGAGGACTCTTGCACTGCTTACTGCATTTGCTAACTTGTTTTAGAGTTACAAACTTGTTTAGCCGATCTGAATCTTGTTCTGATCTGATCAATATACTTCCTCACAGATAAACCAAGGCCAGTCAGTACATGGCAAATGCCCCAAATGACTGTCACTTATGCCTGGCATTCATTTAGCACCACGACTCTAGTTCCTTACATACATTTAATCTCCATGTACAAAAGCTGTCACCTTTGTATGTTTACCTAAAGTTTATCTGGTCCCATTGTTTTCTCTGAAGTTTTACATTCAAATCTGATAAAAGCAACGAGTGAAACAAATCGTTTTTCATATTAGCATTTCTGCTGAAGGCAAACCTATTATCATCTGAGGAGTAATTCTGCAGCTAAGCAAGAACCACAATAACTGGTTCCACTTTCCTCATCTTTTTTTTTTGTTCACAGTGTGCACAGCTCTTTCTGCCAGCTCTTTACATCAAACACAAAATTATACAGTAGGTACAAGATGAATTCTATTGATTTTCATAAAATGTTTACATTCTACATTGGTGAAACAAGATCCATTATGATATAGAAGCATTACAGGAATATGATAATATTAAAACCATGTCTCAGCTTTTCAGTGGCTACATGTGATGTAATATGTGGGTAAATCCAACATTATCCACACTGAGCTGGGGGTTATTGCTATTATACACTGAACTGAACTGAAATTATTTAAGAAAAATGTTGCTTACTTTTCTTAAATACTGTCTTTGTATAATGGCGCCATGGTGCTCTTCTGCATTTTTCCTGGTATGCTGGGTTTTTTCTGATGTACTGAGCATACGTATGGGACTTTCTTTCCCATGTTTATACAGTACATCAGTGTTGTGTATAGGAAGCAATGGAGAAAGGAAACTCTCCAGTGCTTTTTTTGTTTTCAATTAAAAAAAATGTCTCGCATATACAATACTTTTAGTTCCACAGCTCTTTTTCATGTTAAGTTTAAATTAAAACATCTTAATGTACTACATTATTTGGAGGAGAAATGTTCCATAAAAAAGAAACATTACACATAGTTGTTAACATTTTTACATCAGATAATGTCTTTGTAAACCATATTAGGTGGTAACAAAAACAAAAATAATTATCGGGGAGCCGTACGTAAATCCTCGTCATTTATAATTTCTGACTGAGCTGATGCTGTTAAGCAACAACACCTGAAAACTACAGTTTCCAAAATAAGTAGGGCTGATTGTAGCTCTCAACCTCTTACCTATAGAATTGGGGACAAATATAAAAATAATTGGTGGCAAAGGCCCCAAATCAGGAATATGTTTTTTAAATACTGGCCCAAGAAACATTGAAAGTTGACATCATAAAAGTATATACTAAATCTGCATGGATTTTCTAAAGTAAAAAATATAATGCAAGCATGGTCTAGTTCTTAACAGGGAGGTATAAGGAATGTACTAGTCCACTTTACAAACAATATTACAGCAATATTAATTTTAAAAAAATCAGGAGACTTTCAACGTATGGGAGAGACGGGACATGGAAAATAAAAGGGTAATCCGGTGCGTTTCTCTAGTTTTGCATAATGTACCTGATTATCCTTTTATCTTTCTCTGTCCCATCTGGCTCATTCGTTTGAAGTCTTTAGATTTGGAAAGTTTATTAAAAAAAAAGAAAAAAAAAGTAATAAAGCTTCTGTAGCATATATTAATAGAATTTTTTTCCATTGGTATATGCACAGTTCACAACGGGCTTGCTGGTTGACCTGACCAATCTGCGTGCTAGTTTTTGAATGTTAATGGCCAGTCACTGTATAATAGAATTCATATTATACATACAAATTCCCCTTTAGAATGAACTAATGTCAAAAACCAGACACATTTTCAAGGAATAGATTGGCATAGTCCTAGTGCAGGCTATAGCAGGCAGGACGCAGGCCATTCCCATGAGCATAAAGATGAATGTTGTGGTGATTTACTGTTTGCTTGGCATTTACAATACATTGTTCCTTCTTTTTTTCACATTGTGTTCCATGCCAGGACACCATATTTGTCTAAGTCTTTTATTCTGAAAATTCCAGAATGACTTTGATATGACATTTTTAGTATAAAGAATGACTTTTTAGAACAATTATGACCCTAGTGCACAACTATCTGTATAACAATATTTTGGTATGAACATTTTCTTAGCTAGTTTAGATCAGCGTTCAAGATATATTGATACACTTCTAACAAAGTTACATCTTTGGCAGTCTGTTTGTTTTAATTTACTCAGTACAAACTTGTTTATAGCATATCAACGTTACTTAATCAGATATGCTCAAGTCTCTTTGTTCCCCTGAACTAGGCTATTATCTACTTGTACAAAGGCACTAACATAAGAACAGAGCCGAGTACAAAAAATCCAGGTAATGCATCAGGTGAGGTCATTATGCTGTGATATCCTGAAAAAGACAAACCAATTAAGTGTTTCTATAGTGAATTACCTGATCTTAGCAATTGTTAAGCACCCCCTGCTTCATTTGTTAAGATCAGGTATCATGCTAGGCTGTTAAATCTGCCAATACTAACCAGAAAGCAAAGACAGCAGAATGAAAAAAAGATTTGTTTCTGCCTGCTGTCTGTGCCAGTAATGTGTGCCTGACTATCTGTAACATAAGACAGTGTTAATGCCTTTATAACAACACTCACTAAATGCTTTATGGCTTTGAAAGCCAGCAAAACACAAGGCTTTTTTTTGTAACTAGTAGTACATGGAGCAGATAAAACTCCATGCACTATAAAAAATGATGATCAGGTGTCTGATCATAAGCCCATTATTATGTGTTCTTGACATGGATGCCAACATTGACCTTTCGAGCTTTGGTCTCAAGGTGAATTTCTTGGCGTTCATGTCTTGAACACATAATAAGCTGGTTATGATTGGCGACCTGATCCTAATCCTCTCTGTTTAGTACATATGGAACATAACTACCCAATCCTAATCATCTATATTTAGCACATCTGGAACATGACTACTACCAGTGATTCCTTTGACATTGCAGGAAGCAAAAATAAACATTCTTTTTCATCCCTTCCTCACCTTTATATTGTTATAGGTAGTGAAAACATGTTCTTTCTTTTCATAAGTATTCACTGTTGCCTTAGGTACAGAGAGGACATTCATTTGGCTTTAAGTTGCTGCATAGGTTCTCTTCTTTTTACCAATGCCCATCACTTTCTTCTGCATTTCTTCACCCAAACAAAGCCACAACCTTCTTAGGATACGTTATTAATTACATTTAACCCTTCATTCCTGTATTTTGGGCAGATCTATCCACAACCCCTTTTTTTACATTTTTGCACATGGAGTTGGGGTGTCACTTCAACAGTGACAATCATCTAGAGCCAAGGTTTACACCACTGGGTGGCTAAGCCCTGTCACGGAAGTTTTTCCACACTACACACTCCCATGCACACTCACACTTATAGCCAATTTAGAGTGTCCAGTCCACCTACTGCATGTGTTTGGAGTGTGGTAGGAAAGTGGAGTGCCCAGAGGAAATCCATGCAAACACAGGCAGGATATGCAGACTCTGCACAGAAGGCACCTCAGCTGAGAATCAAACCGGGGAATATCTTGCTGTGAGATGGCAATGCTATCCATTGTGCCAGCCCTGTCAGTCAGATAATTATAGATTATCTACCTATCACTTCCTCACAACCTAGACATTCAAAAATAAGGAAAATTAAGCCACCTATTTTGAAACAGTTTTATTTACTTACACTTTGTTGACTGGGTTACTCCCACATATATAGTAATTACGCTATATTCAACAAGAAGATGATAATGCATGCAAATCTTTCTTCTTCAGATATACTCCCACAATAATTTTAGCATAAAAAGCTGCTTACAAAGTTTAATGCTCTTGTTAGATATTTTCAAGACAGATGACATTAAACAAAACCCTGAACCAAATATGACAGTAAACATGTTGCAAACGCCCTCCAGCAACCTCCCAAAAGGCCTCAGAATTGTACTGTTCAGCAAGTGTAATATCAGTAACAAATGAGTCTTTGGTAATAATGGAAAATCCTGACTTCACTGCTCTTACAAAAACATGGTTAAATGAAAGTTTCTATCTTTCTAACTATATTGAAAGTAGCTTGGCTCCCATCTTGGACAACTAACAGGGAGAAAGAATTGAAAAATACTAGTTTTAATCAGAAACAAAACAAATATAAGCATTTAAAGTTAGATTGTAGTAATGGGACTAATGATGTCGCCCCCCCAACTGAATGAAAGTGCATTTTCTATTTAGAAGTAATACCAACTTCACATTGATAGTATACATACCGCACGTCAGCTTAACCTAACTTTTATAGAACAGGAAATGAAATACATGTTTCCTACCGTCTCAGAGACGAAAGTTGCATAAGGTACCACACCTAATCCAATTTATGCTAAGGACTCACTTATAGAAAAAAAAAACAAAAGACAAGGTAACTTGACTGATCACATTCAAAGCACTATACAAATGTCAAATTACTTTGCTTCTACAACAATGGAGTTATATAACTGATCTTAGCAAACATATCCCACCGCTGCATAAATATTTCAGCATTCTTAAGCATCATGATCATTATCCTATATCCTCTAACTGGTCGTTCAGAACAAAAACAGTCTGTCTGGTTTATATCACTAGCAGGTCCATATTAAAAAGCATGGACAGTGACATGCTCACAGACTTAGAAGTCTCCAACTAGTCAAGACAGAGAGGGATTGTTATGTTATATTTATAACCAGCTGGATAAAAGCAAATGCAGTGGAAAGCAATGGCAATTCCTAGACAATGAAGATAATTCCATGACCAAAAGAGTTTTCTTAGAAAAACTTTTTTTTAAAAATCAATCAGCAGTTTTATGTTTGCACCTATGGCACAAACAAAGCTAGTCTAAAGCTCAGCTATGCAGAAAATGACATGAACAATTTATCATGATGATCTTAGATTCACTTTTGGTGTGTCAAAGTACAGAACTTATCAAATAGCTGTTTTTCTCTTTTCATTTGCACAAAAAATAAATTACAGACAGGTTGATGATTTTGAGCCATCTGACTCTTTCTTCATGTCACCATTTAATTAAGAAAAATGTACCTCCTTCTTTATCTGTGCATTGTCGGATATCCATTCTCTGTTTTTATACCATTTTATCCATGTATTGTCTGGCTACCATTCTGTATTTCTTGTAATGTTTCATCTATGTACAGTGTCATATCCATCTTTTGTTTCTTGCACCATTTTAACAATAATGTTAAATAATAATTCAAAAAAATGCAAGAAAATACAAGAATATAATCTGAAAAATACAAGGTTGACTGCTCAGAAGAGACACAAAGAAGCATTATTTTGCATAAAGGGTGGTGGATGGGATTCCCTAGCTTAAAATTTACTAGAGTTAACTACAGTAATAGAATTTGAGAATGCATGTTACACATCTAAGGCAATTCTTATGAAGGTGGTAGAATCAGAATAATGAAGCTGCTAGTTATAAATGATCTCTACCCTACCTCATCACATCTCATACTTTGAGTATCCGGGTGTCAGGTGTCATCATCAGCTATAATTCTTTTGCCATACTGTATGAAATGTTTCATATAAACTTGAATAACAAATAAATTAGGCTTTGGAACACTTAAATAAATGCCTTAGCTAGTAAAAATGCCACTACTGGGATGTACCTTGCTGCTGGTCTCTGAGAAACTGTTACAAACAACCTTAAATAAGGTCTGCAACTGCATCATACCTTCTACACACAAATAGCATCATTCTTTACCCTTTCAAATGGTAACTCACTCACAGTAAGTGAAAAGCAGCTCTTTTACTTGGCACTGTTGAACATACCTGCCAACCTCTGAGCATTAAAATCATAGCACCATAGCACTGGCATTTAAAGAAATAATAGCAGAGGTTCAGAAAGGACAAATTTCTTATTTTTCACAAAATGAAGGTCTGTATGTACTGGGTGTTATACAGTTAATGACAGGGAATCTTTGTATAAGCTTAGTTTATGTATTCTGTGAGGGATGCACACATAAATATGTCCGACTTTATGAAGAACATCAGTAAATGGAGGAGTAAGACTAAAGTTAAGGGTCAGAAGCATAACACTCTGTCTAAATCATAGCAGTTGAGAGGTATGCTATTACATATACATTTTTAAATAACTACTATCTCCTCTGGGCCCATAAATTAGCTTTAAGGCCCTCACATTTTTCACTGAAGTCACACATTTTTTTTTTTATTAATTTATATTTTGATGACAGGTTAGCCCTTCTGGGCAGAGCCCATTTACAAATGGAAGCCTAGCTGAAATGCTTTCTTATATAAAGACTGCGGAGTACACACAAAAATTATACAGAGGAGGAATGTAGCATATGTAAAATCATAAGTTACTACTGGAATAAATAAACCACTAAATCAGATGTTATCATTAGTGAAAAACAAAAGAACATGATGTATACCCAATAATGAAGCAACAATATCTAAAACATACATATTTATAAAGCCATAAATAGGAAAGGGTAAAGGGGGCAGCTAGCCTGGATGAAAGCCATTATGGGATGTGATGGACAATGCTGATTGGGCAGAAGTGCATATCTTGCAACCTATTGCTGGCATTCAATCAATAACAGTAGGCTGGTGTTCATTTATTTAAACAGATGTAACAGTTTAAATAAATGAATTTCCATCTGTAGCAAGTATGTATTATAACCACTTTTTTTTGTTCCTCTTCAACTTTGGTTTGGGGAATTTTCCAGGTTACAAACCTACATAGCTACTGCTCTGTGTATATACTGTCAGTTTCTTAGTAGTGAAGAAATAGTATTTCAAAATATATATTTACAGATAACATTGTTCAGTCAGTATTGCACAGTAGATTCTCATTATAAAAAGGATACTTTTTTCTCCTACCTAATTTATAAGATTAGTTAGCAGCACTGTGGTGGCATAGTATAAAAAGGATAACCATTTAAAATCTCGTGACCCACATTGCCAAGTCATGAAATGAGAAGATTAAATGGCAAAAAATCTGGATTTACATGTACTAAATCTGAGAGATTGTCGTTTGTCAGAATATTCCTTTTCCTATGAAGTATGGGTATGTCAGAGTTGGTATATATAAATTTAAGGTGTGTGTGTGTGTGTGTGTGTGTGTGTGTGTGTGTGTGTGTGTGTGTGTGTGTGTGTGTGTGTGTGTGTGTGTGTGTGTGTGTAGGGGGGCTCGAACTATGCAAAAAAGAAATTTAAAGAAGAGCGAGGTTCAATATTCATGGTTCTCATATATTTTTGGTCTTTCTTTTTAATGTCTTGTTTCTTGCGCATTCAAGTCTTAACATTTCAGCAGTGATCCAGGAAATTGACTTTTTATGCAGATGTCTGAATTTTCCAGTGCAACACTGAAGATGGATTTTGAGTGGGTCTCCCGTCATGACCAAGTTGTTATTTGTTAATTATATGAATGTGGAGTAATTCACCTTGTGATTAGAATGAAGTGAAGCTTGAGGAGTGAATCTTGACACCCATATCAAGAAGTCATTACTACCTAGTTATGATAAGGGAGACCCAATCTTAATTCTTTCTAGTACATGCAGCTTCAGCTGCTCTCATATGCTAATAGTTACAGAAAAAATGTGTAGGAGCATGAAGTGATTTATAGCGCTGCAACACAGACAGCAGGCAGAAGTTGAATGGACCTCTAACAGTTTTAAAAGCAGCTCAAAACTTCAGTCTGCCTTTTTTGTAGCAGTGCAAAACGTTTTATGTCTTTCAAAGCTGTCTTAGCTTCTTGCTACTCTTTTGTAGTAGCCACTGTGTATCATCTATTGCAAGACTAGGGCTTAATTGTTCTGGAAGTCGTGCATAAGGAAAGTTGGTATGCATCTCTTTGATATCTACAAAGTGCATAATAAGGTTGTGCACCTGCCAGACATCAGAGGTGCACAACAAGGTTGTCTTTTTTCTGATTTCAGAATGTGACTAGCACACGCCATGTACTGGGAACACTTTATAAGCTCGAAATACTGAAATGTCGAAATTCAGTATCTCGAGTTCATAAAGTGAAGGATCGGAAGATCGCAACCCCAGAAGTGCAAAATTCAAAATCTCGAATGTGGGAGATTTTGAATTAGTGGTTCTGGTGTTGCGCTGTGTTCGTGGATTCAGGTAAGTGTTTATGTTTAAGGTTGTTGGGTAGAGGCTGTAGTGTGCGTTGTTACTGTGATGTGTGTGTGCGAGAGGAATGTAGTTTGTGTGATGGAGTTTTGTGTCTGTGTGTATGTAGTGCGACCTTGGAGTTAGAATATTTAAGTAGGGGGAGGTGTGGGTGCTTATTTAGTTGCATGCGTGTGTGTTGCAATGGCGTTTGAAAGTGTTGGGGAGTTTGAATTTCACAGTTTTGCAGTTTCGGAATTTAGGGCTTCGTGATTGTGTAGTTTTGGGTATTTGGATTTTCTACTTTATAGGCTCGAGATTCTGTAATTCAACATTTCAGAAGTTTGAGCTTATAAAGTGAATCCCATGTACTACAGTTATCAAGCTGCAGGAGTACAAATGACTGAATATTTTATGATGCCAAAATTAGGAGTGATATGTGCGATGTAGTCTATTTTTAAGGCTGACTTCAGCTTAAATGAACACTCCGTTGGTTTTATTGGAAATGGAAGTTTGCTTAAGATGGTAGCTTTGCCTCCTATTCTAGATGCCTGTTTAAAAAACTTTTTACATGCATTGACTACCAAACCGTATATGCCTGTTGAATTGATAATAGGTTAATAGCCTGTCTTAGTATGAATTTTTAATAAAGTAGCTAATGGGTAAAAGAAAACCAGTTATAAATGAGTCTATATTTTAAAGCCATCCAGGTGAGCTTATCCCGTGCTTATGAATGATATGCTTATGAATTCAGAAGAAATGCAAATTGCGCAATTCTGTTGTAAATTAATTTTTCTATCTTTTCATATACCTGCCTATTAAGAATGTCCATAACTGAGGTGCCAAAAAAGTGGGTAACAGGATTTCATGAGAGATATTACATCTGGCTTCTGTAGTAATGACCACATTTACTCTGTATAGGGCTCTTAATTTCCGATGGCTATCCTTGA
This sequence comes from Protopterus annectens, assembly GCF_019279795.1. Lineage (NCBI taxonomy): Eukaryota > Metazoa > Chordata > Ceratodontiformes > Protopteridae > Protopterus > Protopterus annectens. The sequence continues at coordinate 334,022,120 of NC_056738.1, read as the reverse complement.
TTGTTGGTTGAATATGATCTTTAAATTTAATATTTCATTCAACTCTTGTACCAAAGTATTATCATCTTTCTACTGCTCAGTAGTTTCAGTTTTTTGCCCCAAAAATATTGAATTTGTTTTTAAATCATGGTTATTAATTATGTAAACACAAATAAGACACATAGATATTTCCTTATATAATCCACATCTTTTACCATTAAAGTATAATGCACATCTACTCCAATTAAAATATTGTTATTCATTCTTTACTACATTTCGTTTTGGCATTTATCACATACATTTGCTTTACTTTGTTTTCTTCTTGACTTGGTATTTTTACATTACACCACATTATGTCACGCATGTCTTCTATTAAGGCATCCTCCTTCAAAGTGCCAATATAAACTCCAAAAACTCATATTTATAAGGGCATATTAGATTGTGTCTTTTCTATTACAGCACAACCTAAATGGATGCATCTTATAATGACAATACATGGTCATCATCTATTCCAGAGGTTCACACATTTCTTCCTTTTCTTATTAATGTCATCATATGTATATTCAAGCCAATCACCCTGATACTTTTAGCTGAAATATTCCAGTTATTCTGAACTGTTACTAACTAAATACATGATATTAAGATACATATCTATAGCAGTTGTTTCTATTCCACATTGTAATTGTCCTCTGTCAGTGTACAGACAAACATATCTAACTTGATGCCCTCAGAGAATGTAATGCTGCAGACTCTGTGCTGTCTCTCTGTTGCTCCTTTATATTTTATTTAGGTACTTCTTCTAAAATCTGGTGAGCAACCTTTCCTCTGAAAATGTGGGGTTTAACTTCAAGCCCAATAATTGTGACAAATAACTCTCATCAATGAAGCACTGTGTAGTACAACTCTGTCATATCATTACTTCATTTACCTTCCAAATCTTTTCAAGTCACTCACCCTGGCAGTCCATTATGCCGCTGTTAAATCTATCACCTAGTCTACCCATTCAGAAACAATAGGAAAAAAATCAGGAGAGATAGCTCTCATATATCTTCTTTCTTGTATCATATATCCAGAAAATCATCAATATCAGAGCAATCCTTCAGTTTTTAAGCTGTTTTCCCCCTTTCTTTTAGTATTTCATCATTACAGTTGAAGCAAATTTAGGGTAACAGCCATATACCATTTTCCGCACACCTCTTCACTATTATATTTTGTCCCAGTTACCAACACATATACTATTAGAATCAGTGATTCCTTATTAGGGCCAGTTATGTGTTATACTTTTATTCTTAAAAATTCTTTCCCAGCAATTACACCAGCCCACCACTAACTAAAGGTATTAAACTTTATATCTAAACTCTCAATTTTCTTCTTAGTTATATTAATTTTATAGAATGCATTCATTTTCATGCCATTAATAACATCAAGAGCATTAGCAATTGCCAGATAGGTGTCTAAACATTTAAACCATATTAGTATTTATAATTTAACGTTATTTCATTTCACAACTTATAGTTAAAGAGATAAGTATTCTTCTTCATGCTTTACTGTTAACATAATAATACATGCACACTTCACATCTGAATATTAATTCTCCAGATAGTTACCAATGCATTTATTTATTTATTTAACATTTGTTTACTGGGAAAGTCTGACTGGGACAGAGGCCGTTTTCAGCGGAGGCCCGGGCAGAAATGCTCCAGATGCATGCCTTTGGAATGTAGGAGAAAACTAGAGCACCCAGAGGAAACTCACGGAGGACATGTAGACTCCGCACAGAAGGCACCCCAGCTGAGAATGGAACTAGAGAACCTCTTGCTGTGAGGTGACAACTCTAACCGCTGAACCACTGTACTACCCATAACTAATTCCATATTGATTATTAATTAAACCTTCTCTTATAAATCATTTTAATTGAAGCAGTTTCAAACTACAATTTCTTGCGAATTAAGGCAATCAGAATGTAAATACATTAGTAAAACAATAGCATCATTATGATTTAGAATTATATTGTAGAAGAAGACTCTGTTACTATTAACCTAATAATAATAGATGCTCAGTTCAGCTCTGTATATTAATTCTCCAATAGTTATCTTTGCATAGTTAGACCTTATATCTGGTCTCTGCAGAGAAGTCCTAGTCATAGAATATTCTATTGCTTCCAAGCATTATTTTCTTATATGGGACCCATAAATTAGCAAAGCAGCTTTTTCAAACCTGACAAGTACTGGTCTTGAAAGTTTAGCTCTCAGTATCTTTTGCAGGAGTACTTCACATGCATTTTTGATCTGCCTTTGTCTCTGATGCAGAGTCTCAGTCTTGTTGGCCTCACTTCTGCTTGTACCTTGGTTTACGTGTCAGAAAGGGACATTAATATCTCTTTTATAACTTTGATTTCCTCATTCTTTTTGGCCATATAAATGTCTGTCATCACATTTTTGTCTTGCTAAATTCCTTCATAATCTTCTTGAATCTCTCTTCCAGCATTGGCACTCATACTGACTGCATGTTTCCAGCTACAGATCTTTGGGCATTCATTTCCAGGACTCTGTGTTGGTTATCAGTCTCTTCTGAAGGGAAAAAACAAACATTCTTGTCCTGCTTAAAGTCTAATTTATTTTTAGTCATCTACTATTAAACTGAATTACTCTTGTGCAATTAAAATGTTCTCTAGTGAAATAGACTTTTTTCACCAAGTTTAGGCAGTTAATATACTAAAATTGAGAGGGGGACAATGGAGATGAAAGGATTCACATCTTACATTTTCCCTCTGTCCGCTGCCTTTGAGACATTTGTTGTTTAGTTTAAATATACTGCAATGAAAATAAAGAAAATATAAGCAGGCACCAATCTTAACTTCCAGACTAAAATAAGCAGAATATGTTGACACAGCACAAGTGATTGCTGTGAAGCTTATGTTGAATAGTCTTAAAAAGCAAAATCAACAGCAGGCAAGACTTTGAAATGTAAGCTACAAAGCAGGAAAGCAGCCATCACCTATGGGCAGCAGATAAGAAAAAAAGGAAAATAAATAAGCAGGATGAGTAAATCAAATGCTACCAGAATTCCACCTGGAAAGTGTGGATGTCCAGAAGGGAGTACCCTCTATGTGTGAAAAGTACTCAGGTAGTTTCAGTAGGATTGCAGTGCCAACCCACACAGATGATAGAACTGAAGCAAGGGAAAATGGACTTTGCCTAATGTTAACTTGGTGGATATAGATTTTATCTCTCTTCTGTTTATAAAGTACTCAGGCAGTTCAGTATGTTTGAAGTGCTGAATTGCACATATAATTGAACTGCAGCAAGGGAAAACAGATTTTACTTTTGGGGATAAGCTGTTCTCAGCATTTCAGTTACTTATAGCAGTCCCTGTTGCATGTCTTACAGTCAGGAAAACAGACTGATGGGGAAAATATATTGTGTTGGTGTAAATAAAGTAATACGCCAAGGGGCACTAAATATAAAAATTGATCTAAATGTAGCAGACCAGAGAATTCTGTTCCTTTTTGAAATGTGCACAGACCCAGATCATAAAGAGTACTGGGTGTGCAAACCATATTTATGAATATGCTGGATAGCTTTCTAAGTGGAACGGCAATATAAGGAAAGATAGAAAACGCATTTTATGATGTCTGTGAAAACAGACATTTAACACTGGACTGCTGAATTTAATGAAGCTGCACTTCATGTGGAACTGCATTTAAAAGCATTTAAACATAATAATGGGAAAGTTATGTTAAAGTAAAACAAAGTACATTGTCATGATAGGAAGCAAAACACAAGTTATAGTCATTTTATTTAACGAACTTCAGCCGTATTTTCTGAATGTTTAAACATTAAAAATTATATATATTTTAATTTTTTCAGTCATATTGTTTGATGGAAATTATTTATAACTAGAAAAGAGTCATGTTCAAAGAAATCCATACAGCAGGTTCAGATGAAAATAAAGATTGTAGGAAAACACCAAGTAACAAAAAGCACAAAAAATGGAGCAGGATCCAGGAATAAATAAAATTTATTAAGCGCTTTCGTCAAATATTAGGATTGACTTCTTCAGAATACCCGACAGTCAGCAAGACCATCCTTTTATACATACAACAATTAAGCTATTGATTGAATACAATTGAATAATTGAATAATTAAGCATACAAATGTTTAAAGATATAGACTCCCTTGTTTTCTGAATTGTTTCTTTACCAGTAAATTAAAATAATATGTCATTACTTAGTATCACTGTAAAAAATATATATATGGTAAATGTGTCCCCTAACACTAAATTACAAAAAAATGCCAGCTTGTAGGTATAATACAAAACTATCAACTGTTTGTAGAGAAAATATGAACATCATATGTATAAATCTGTGCAACAAGCAATATATACAATAAAATATGTCCAATAAAAACCCAAAATGTCTTGGAACAAACAATAATTAATATCGGTGCTATAAAAACTTACATAGAAATGAAAAACAAGGTCATAATGTGCACCTCATTAAAATAAAAAGTCTGCTTTAAGTTTTAAATAACTGGTGAGGGACACCATAGTGTTCAAACCTGGGCTAGTAGTGGCATTAACTCTGAGTTGCCACATAAGTTCTCCAAATTCAAGGAACCAGTCACTGGGTCCCCCTCTCTCATCCATTACTACCCTTTCCAGAATGATAAACTTGAAATTGTGGTTTGGAAATGTATTAATGTGCTTTGCCAGGGCATTTTTGGTGTCGCCTTTAGTTATATCATATGTATGCTGATAAATGCGTGATCTGAAGGCATTTTTGGTCTTGCCAATATAAAACCCAGGACACGCCTGGCATATAGCAGCATACACTACTTGTTTACTTGCACAATTACAATTCTGGTTGACTTTTACCCATCCATAACCTTTAATAAAGATTCTGTTGCACTCTAACATGTATTTGCATTGAGTGCAGTGCCCACATTTTGTCATTTTCCCAATACCAGGTATTGTGATCTTACCGCGGGACTCCAAAAGGTTCTTAATGCTGGAATCCTTTTTGTATATTATAACAGGGAAGTCACCCACCTTCCCTCCTATGGTCTCATCGCTCATAAGAATGAGCCAGTTTCTCACCAATGTGTCCGTATCAAAGGGAATTGTAAGTTGTATGTAAGAATAGGCCCATGTTGAAATGGGGAAGTTGTCAAAACCCTACTTTCCGAAGGTGCACAGAGTCTAGAAATGTCCAAACCCAACAGTGGGTAAAAATAACCTTCCACTCTCTTTTTGGATACTTCCTCAAGTAAAGGTATCACAAATTCTTCAGGGTACCCCCTGTTGATTAACATATCCAATAAAACAACCATTTCCTTGTAAAAGTCATCAATTCTGCTGATCATCTGGCCAATCTCACCCCTTGTCCTTTTATTAAGGATCTTTTTTGATGAATGGGATGTCCGCTGTAAAAATGAAGGGTGTTCGGGTATGTGGTTTCCTGAAGATGTTAGAATAAAACTGGTTGTTCTCCAGATCCTTGGAAATCTGTATATCCAGGTAACTAATGGATTCCATATGAGTTACCATGGTAAACTCCAGAAAGGTAGGACTGGAGTTGAGAAACAGTAGGAATTCAGACAACTGCTCCTGGTCCCCCCTCCAGAAAATAAGGATGTCATCTAGGTACCACCCATAGAATGAACAGTATGTCATCCGTTCAGATGTGAAAACTTGGGACAATTCCCATTGTGTCAGGACAAAATTAGCAAAAACTGGTGCACAGGCCGCCCCCATAGCAATACCTGATTTGTGCTTAAAAAGATGTCCCTCAAAAATCAGGAAACTGTTTTCCAGAACTAATTCCATTAAGGTCTTAAGTGTAAGAATCCTGGTATGGGAGAATGTAGTCTGTTGACACAAAAAATCACAGAACAATTCAATGCCTTCTAAATGTGGGACATACCTCTCAACCTGGAAACATCAAAAATCTGGACAAGGCTCATGAAAAATAGGTACAAATCTGTACACTGATTAACATAACATTTGCATATATAATAATGTAACCCCACCCACTCCAATGGAATTCTGGGATACCAACTTTCAAATGCAAACTGAAGAACAGACAAATATTGCACCAGAGTCCCCCTGTAGCCATTCCAATGTCCCATTACATGGCTATTTTGCCCAATTTACCATAAACACTATTGTGTGCATGCATACTGCTTTACTTCTACAATGATTATTTGGATTTGATTTTTACATTTTATAACACAATGCACAAACACTAATAGATATCTGAAACCAAATGAAAAGTTCCCAGGAGAACCAAATAAGGGCACCAAGACCTTATGGTACACGTAATTTTATTGTGAAGCCACACACAACACAGAATTAACGCTGTCTATACAGATCTGTTTTCGAACTTCATCAGAAACAAACCCAAAATGAGGCTGAAATAATCAATTTATAGCTTTTCCATCTGAAATAATTAATAAATTAATTATCCAATAAAATATAAGAAAAATTACTTGGGTAAAGAACAGTTTGTATAGAAGACATTACATAAATAAAAAACATAAATTCCGTATTCACCCCAGTGGTTAAATATATTTAATAAATAATATGTTAATATTATTAGACAAAGCCTTATTAACTGGCAGACAGCAGCTGTGCTTCCTAAATATATTGCATAGACACTGGTCAAAATAGGATTTATCATGCTAGTATTCACAGTATAAAGATAAACTACTGATTTTTAAATTCAGAACCGAAAGTCAAAAATCATTTTTTATATTTCTGCTATAATTAACTGACATTTCAATAGTCAAATACAGCAGCAAGAATCATTTGTTTTTATTATTCATGATAAGAAAAACATATACAATGGCAACTACAAATCACCAAATGGCTAAATAAAATGTTGATGCTTCTGAGTAGGATATCCAGTGGGCATTGTTTTGCACTACTGAGTTCCCAGACTAAGTACATAACTGTGTGGTAGGGAGGACCGTCTTCATTACTTTAGGAGCTTCTGCCATTTTAACATTCAGTGGGTCCTGTGACAATTAACAAGGCAATGGGCTCACAGAAGAAGTATCTGAATCTTTCTGATTATAGCAGGGTTAAAGGAGTGAGGAGCTTTAGGGTCCTTTGTAGTATTAACAACATTGTAAAGACTTTCCAACAAAGTTAAATGAAATTAGTGATTTCAACAGAGTTAACAATGTTAGAAAGTCTACCACATTTATCCAGTTCAAAAGCCCAAAGCGAAAATTATAAAATTAGTGCCTTAACAGAATGATCTGAAATGGGGACACCAAGCACCTTAATAGAGTCAACGGTTACAGCAAAACTGGTTTGGTGAGCCAACAACAGTAATAAAGAAACAAGGAAATCCTGGCAATATTATCAGAATAAATGAGGCTCAGAGCAGAATTACTGGAGTCAGAGAAGCCATAGCAGGGTAATGGAATTAGGGCCCTCATAATAGTTAACATATTTAGGTATGCATACCTGTTTTAGCGAAGAGAACCAAGTTAGCAGTACCATTTAGGTAAACAAACACAGGAGACTGAAACTTGAACACTTATCACTCTCGCAAGTCGCAACATCAGTGTGCACACAGACAGACAGATAGAGACACACACACACACACACACACACACACACACACACACACACACACACACACACACACACACACACGCGCGCGCGCGCGCACACCATTTGTTTGTTCCTGCATGCTCACACACTTACTTGTGTGCTGCTTTCCACACAAAGTTCAGTGCTGCCATCTGTTTATTCCTGCCTGCTCCGACGTAATCCGTTCGGCTCCCCGACTTATTAATAATCCAATCCATTCAGTTCTGCTGCTCCCACCGACAAAATAATCCATTCCGTTTAGCGCTACAATTCCCACCTGCTTGCATTAGAGCTCTGCATGAATAACGCTCCAAGGAGCTCAAATCTGATAGGCTGGTAGCCCTGACAGAGCTGACGTCATCGCGTACGTGATGACGTCAGCTCCGACAGCGCGAATATTAAAAAAAACATTAAAAATACATAGAAAAAAATGGAAATGAAGGGGTGCCACTCGGGAATCGTGGCACCCCTTCATTTGAACCCTAAAACTCGGTAAAAACCGAGTAACTCGGTGCGGTTGAGAGGTCTGATGTGGGATGACATTGAATAAATCTTTGATGTCAGTAGTTAAAAAAATAATGTTACTGTCAAAAAATTATTTTCTGATTTTTTTGAGACAGTCCCAAGAATCTTTTATAATATGGGAAAATGAACTCAGACAGTTTTTTAACTTGTGGTCCAAAAATTTGGCAATACTAATAGTTTTAGAACCTTTCGCATTCAGAGGAGAGACATATTCAAACAGAGGGGAAGGCAGAGGGTGATGGGGATTATTGATCTACAAACTTGAGTGGGAAGTGCAACACAAGGAAGGGGAACACCATAATGGACATAGAGGGAAATTGCGGCTACCTTTCATTTAGCTATGTTGCTAAGGGGTGGGGAGGAATCCAATAACAACTATGTGAAGTGAGGTTCTAGAGGCTGCTGTTTGAGTTAGGGGAATGACTTCAACATGTGCCTGCCCTTCCCACTCAGCCCAGCCACTGATTAGCTGATGAGCAGGACCAGGGAGAGGTGCTGCTCTGCCAGCCACACAAAAGCATTTTCCAGGCAGCCAATATGGATGTCAAGCTACCAGATAACCACTGCATTCACTGTCTCCTTCAACTCCTATTGGGAAACATATCATATTCTTCCAGTGGTATCTTAAGAGGTTGAGACAACACACTCTTCAGTAAAATAGTAGCCGAGGCCACAATAGAACACTCCAGGTCACCTCCCAATAAATGACCTTCATCATCCTCTAGAAAGACAGGCTTTGAGGCAGCTGGTGACCCAACAGGGAATGGCAGGTCAGACTGTCTGCAAGATGATCACTGTAGACCACAGCCACAGCTGTGACTGACACTGCATGAAATAGTAACATAAATGGAGAAAAATAAGGGAGCAAATATCAAATAAATATGAGGGAAGGATAACAAGAAAGCAATAGAGAAACAGACAGACACTACAGGGAAAAACATCAGCAAGACCATGTAATACTATCATGCATAGAAGTATGTGGAGAAGTAAGATGTTGTGTATGCAATGCTAACATGGTGACTAGGTCCAACCTGTCAAATGAAAGATAGAATCGCAGGTAGTGGATCTCAAGGGGCAGGAGGATATGGATCTTCGCTAGCCTTCTTGAATTTACATGGGAGACTAATGTATGTAGTTCAGTGCATGACTGCAGGTGCCACAGGTTCATAGGTAGGTACTAGGCTATCTTCCCAAAGGCATTTATAAGCCTAGCCGGAATGTGTTGGCTTTCACTGCCCTCTTAGATTAGTTCCCTGTGCCTCTGTCCAGCAGAGCCACTGAAGTGATCCCCGGGGTAAACTTTCTCTTTCCCATCCACTCGTCAAGGTTTCTCTTGAAGAGGGTTAGCGAGGAGCTCTGCCTAATGCAGATTGGAATCTTGTTCCAGAGCATGGGAAGTCTCTGGGACAGGAATCTATCCCTCCAGCATGTCCTATTTATTGTTGTGGTGAGGTTTAGATCCCTAGAGCATGTGGCTCGAGGGGATATGGTTTTCTTTAGGTGGAGCATGTCCATCAATTCTGGGTTGGACATGGCCTTGTATGTCAGGGAGAGATCACCTCTGAGTAGGCAGTATGCAACCGAGTACAGCTGGAGTTTTTCAGTCAAGCTGCATAGGGCATCTGTTTGAGCCCAGTGATCCTCTTGGTGAGATACTTCTGTGGTGTTTCTAGCTGTTGCAGGTGTCTTGCAAGGTACATCCCAAATGGGGCGTTGTACTCTATGATGGGTCTGATGAGTGATGCGTAGAGGGGCACAATGACCTCTTTTGATCTGGATGCAAACCCTTTTGTGATTAGGTGGGCCACATAGAAGGATCTTCTAACCACTTTGGAAATGTAATTATCAAAGGAGAGATTACTATCTATTTGGGTCCCCAGATCCCCTTATTTCATCTTCCATATTTAGGGGGCTACCACCTCTGTGGTAGTTTGTGGGTACTTTGTTTTTTCCAAAGGGGATGACTATGCATTTTTTGGCATTTAGCTTGAGGCCAAGGTTTTGACACCAGGTATCTGTCTCAGTGAGATCCTTTTGGAGGATGTCTGTGTCAGCCGGAGAGTCAATTATAGCCCCTAGTTTGCAGTCGTCTGCGAACTTGATCAGCCATAGTCCTCCTGTGCTTGCCTGTACCTCTGAGAAGTATATGCCGAACAGGAGGGGTCCTAGGACTGAGCCCTGGGGAATGCCACTTGTAACCAGTTTAGAGACAGACCTAGCTCCCACAACTCTTACCATATGGGTTCTGTCCATGAGCCATTTGGCAACCCATCTCATGACATAAGGCTTTATGTTCAGGCTGGTGAGCTTGTCTGTAATACCAGAATGAGGAATGGTGACGAAGGCCTTTGGGAGGTCTAGACAGGCTGTGTGGACCACCTTTCCCTCATCTATAGCCTTGTGAACTGTCTCAAAGAAGTCCTCCAGGTTTTAGGAGGCATGATCTGCCCTTAACAAAGCTGAACTGGGTAGGGTCCAGTATTTGGAGGCTCCCAATGTCTCTGTTAATGAGATCCATGATGATGTGCTCCATAGCTTTGCAGACCAAGCTAGTCAGGCTTATAGGGTGATAGTTCCCGGGGTCTGTTGTGGTTCAACCTTTGTGGAGCAGAATAACCACTGCTGGGCGCCACTCTATGGGCACGTAGCCTGTGGAGAGGGTGAGTTTGAACAGTGTGTTTAGGTGGGTCTATATTAGAACATCGAAGTTTCAGAACTTTGAATGTTCTAATATCGAACCCTATTCAGAGAAAGCTGAAAACATCGAACATACAGAACAGCGAATTTTTTCCTAGGGAAATAATTTGCTGTTCCAAAACATATACACACAACACAAGGACACCAAACAAACAGCAATCCACACACATACACCTAAAATCTTTCACCTAACCCTACACTAAACTATACACACACCACTAACTATCCACTTACTTTAACCCAAACCCTAAACCTAAGGTTCGTCACTATCGCACACTCACCTCACCCGCGCTCTAACCCTAACTCACCTACTCCACCCTAACCCTCACTTCCACACAATCACACACTTACCTGACCTGCGCCTTAACCCTAACTCACCTAACCTACCCTAACCCTCACATCCACACAATCGCACACATACCTAACCTGCGCCCTAACCCTAACTCACCTAACTCTCCCTAACCCTCACGTCCACACAGTTGCACACATACCTAACCCGCACCCAAACCTTAACTACCCTACCCACACTCAATCGCACACTTACCTGTACCCGACCCATAACTTTCCACCACAGAGCTGAAAATACCGAAGCAACAGAAATGGACAACCAAATTCTTTCCCTAGGAAAAAATTTGGTTTTCTGTTGCTTTGATATTTTCAGCTTTCGCTGAATAAGGTTCGATATTAGAACATTCAAAGTTTTGAAACTTCGATGTTCTAATATAGACCCTGTTTAAGTGACGGGTTAGTTCATCTTTGAGCTCGTGTAGGACACAGCCTGGGACACCGTCGGTCCCATTGATGCTGTGTTTTTGGCTTTGGAGATGGCTATTTTAACCTGAGTGTCTGTGATTTCAGGGGCACCACATTCTTCTGGTATGGTTATGGGCCCTTTTGGGGGTGAGAGGGGGAGTGAAGTTTGCACTGAACCTGTCTGCCAGGATGTTGGCGATATCAGTCGGTTCAGTGTATTTTGTGTCATTCTGCACTAACTCTGAGCAGATCTAGGAATTGCCTCTTAGATTCTTGACATAGCTAAAGAATGCCATGTGGTTATCTTTGGAGTCCTTGGCAATTTTTATTTTGAAGCTACCCTTGGATGATTTTATGAGGGATTGTAGTTTCTTGCTGATACTGATCAGGGATGTCTTCCCCTCTTGGGATTTTACTCTTTTCTGTACTAGTTTCTTTCTTCTATTGTATAGCTTGTTTATGGCAGGGGTCCACCAGACTGGTTTCCTTTACTTGGAGGAGTGAGTCTTGGCTTTGCTTGGAATAGCATGGTCCATGCATTCTTGTAGGTGCCTATAGAGTGCATTAGTAAAGGATTTTGCAGCTTGGGCAGCATTATCCTTTAGCATGGGGGATTGGAAACTTTCCACCTCGGTCTTAATTAACGTGAAGTTTGCTTTTGAAAAGTTTTTCACAGTGGTTTTATGACTGGGGGTGGGGGCTGAATGTGAAAATCCAGAATGATTAGTTTATGGTCAGATCTAACCAGCGAGGGGTTGACCTCTGGTGTGGATCACTGGTCGCCCATGTTGGTGATGACCAGGTCCAATATGTTGTCACCTCTGGTGGGGGTGTTAACCAGTTGATCCAGGGTATTTGAGTTTATAAATTCTAGGAAATGTTGGGCAAGGGAGTTAGTACTTGAGTAGTTCTCCTAGTTAATGTTTGGGTAATTGAAATCACCCAATATCAGGGTGTTTGGTAGGACCTTTAGGTTTCCCAGTGTTTCCAGAAATGTGGAATGGGAGTCCTGGGACATGGTGGGTGATCTGTAGCAAGCTACAATTTGAACTGTAGTTGCTAGTTGCACGTGGATGACCTCTGAAGCATCGTGCTGTGCCACTAGCCTGAAGATGTGGGTATCCTTGATGAATATGGATACACCCTCGCCTTTTGCATTTTGGTCTGGGTTTTGTGGCCGAAATGTATGGTATGAGTTGTAGCCTGGTAGTGCTGGGGTGCTCTCTGGAGCCTTAAACCAGGTTTCTGTTACTGCACATATATTGATTTCCTCTATACTGAGGAGTGCCTCAAATGCATGCATTTTGAGGTTTAGACTTCTGGCATTGAGTAGCATTACCCTCAGTTTTTTGTTACTTGTGCTATTTACGGTGGTGGGTTTGTCTTTTGAGCCTTGCCTAAAAAGGCACTATGGGTGTGACAAGAGCCTTGGCCAGTATTTGAAAGCCTAAGGGTGACAGGTGCTAGCAGTCTCTAGTGAAGCAGCGAGGCTTGTCGAGCATGTCATCCCAGGCTAACAGACACTGAATCCCCTTTGAATGACACCAGAAGCTAAGCCAATTGTTGAAACTGATAATTTTTTCATTATACAGTGGTATCATTCTTGGTGAGGGCAGAATGCTACTCAGGGTCAGGGTCATACCGGCCTGGGCTACATGATCAGAGAGTTCTTTCATATCTCTTTTCATGTAGTCCAGGGAGGTACGGCTCAGGTCATTCACACCAACATGGACAATGACAGAGTCATATTTGTACTTGTTCTGGAGTGACCTGAGTGCTTGTGTTATGTGGTAGATCCTGGCACCCAACAGGCAGCTAACAGTATCCTTCTCCTTGTTCAGTCTAGTGAGTGGGACGTCAGTGTGCCTGACTATAGAGTCACCTGTTACTAGTGTGTTGGGTATGTTATTTTGCCTTAAGGGCTGTGATTGCATGCCACACTGGTTTTGTGAAGTATGTGTTTCATGGTTTGTGTTGGGGGTGGAGGCTGCTTGGATGTCTGCTTTGGAGGTCTCTGTTGCTTTTGCAGATTTTTATTTAGAGCCTCTGAGTATGTTTTTGTGTATTTATGTGTGTTTTTTGCCGGTGCTGGTTTCATAGGTCTATGTGAGACTGGTGGCATGATGCAAGTAATTCCCTTCTCCTCTTGACTGTCTGGTCCAGTCTTGGGTTGAGAGAGCTTAGCCTCCAGTTTGGCTGTATAATTGCATCTCTCGCATGCATTAGTGTTTGATGGTAGGAGGAGAGGGCTGTCTGTGTACATGAGGCAGTTGTAACATTATCTCAAAATACCCAGATTCACCAGTTGGACCAGAGAGTATACCTGAAACTGCCCTTTGGACATGCCTGGATAGGTACAGTGAGATGTTTTACTGATTGGCTGGTAAGGTCAATAGAGAGCCTTGTCCTTCTCTACAGTATAGGGTGGGGCTAGTGCTAAGGTTTATTAGTGCTTGCTAAGAGTGTTGAGCAAGTGCCGGGCTGAGAAGTGTATGGTTTGAGTGCTTAAGTTGAAAGTTTGTCTAGTTCCAAGAGAAAAATTAAACAGTAGACTTTGTGGAGCCGGGAATACTTACACCCTAGCTAACCTGTACTACTTGGCACACAAAACCTCGCTAATGCGGGTTTTATATCAGGGAAATGAAAGAGATAGAAATTAGCCCAAAATGGCCAATAAACTTCATTTCTTGGCTGAAACCACTTCTCCAGGGACAGAAAGGCTGCTCAAAACTCCCCTCTCTCACAGGTGAACAGAGAAACTTCCTTCTGTCCAAGTAAGGTATGGGCAAACACAGAAATTTGTAACACAGTCCTGAATTCAGCACTAACCTGAAAACTGGACTATACAAGATTAGAAAGGTGGGAAAACAAGTATTTTTTTTTGTTTTGTTTTTTCCAGAAAATAAAGCAGATGCATTAAAAAAAAAACACTTTAAATGCACAGAAATGGCTATCACACTTGAATGTGTAGCCTACAACAGTTAAACAGGTAATTTAAACACAAAAACAACTTTGTTAAAGTGCAGGTAGTAAAATAAGCACAATATGTAGCTGAAAAAACTTTTTAAATCGCAGAAACTCTAAAAATTTGGCATTTTAGGTGGAATTAGCTAAAGGCAGCACAAAAATGCAGAAAAATGATACTTAATCACTCCAAAGTCTCTCTTTTGCCACAGATCAGATGCTCCTCCTCAGATAGCTAAGGTACTTTGGGATGACCTGATGTAATGTTGGGCATGGCAGATGCAGCCTTGTCTACAAATGCTGCAGGGCCAATGTGTGGACCTTGTAAGTGGGATGCATCATCAGGTGCTAAAACAGTAGCCTAAACCTGGGCACCAGTCAGTGGTTGGCAGTTAAGTAGTGCTATACATGCTAGCCAGCAACAGACAACAGAGTATACTAAAAGGAATCATGCTCAGGGTAAACCATGTAAAAGTGCCACTGCTATGGGGCTTGGCTGGGGCAGTACATGCAGTATGCTGGGCAGACAGACTGATGTGCCATGTGGGAATGACAGGGCTATGGTAGTGGACATAGCAATGTAGGGTGAGAAGCCACAGGTTTCTGACAGCAAGTGGCACATGGCATATGGGGGGGTGGTGGAAAACAATGTCAGGTATGTGATCCCTGTGCTGATAACATCTGCATTTCACAGGGGTTGGAAGGGCAGGACAACAAAATTGTCTGCTTATATGGTGCAGGTGAGTCAGGTGGTGTGTAGATCTGGACGAATTGGTTATCATTCCTAGCAACAATGTGCTACTACTGAAATTTGTTGCAATGATAATTATATGCTGGTTTACTACTACTGGTAAATACTTACTCCTGTATCTGGGGTGATGTTCTATATGCCTTTGAAAGGCAGTTACCTTTTACCTTCCCAGGAGCTGAAGACACGCATGAAAATCACATGCCCTGCAATTAGTCTGGAAGTTATTACTACATTACAGTAAAATGCACTTATCAAGCATACTTACTGTAGAACTTAGGAGTACTTCTCCTAACATCCTCTTCCCACTAGCAAGAAGGTCAAGATGGTGCCTCTTCAGGTCACTGTAGTGGTGCCTGCATTACACAACTGAGTAGCTGATGCCTGTTGCAGCATTCACTGTCCTGGAAAATCAGTGACTGTGATACCCCTGCACTGAGAACCCTGTTGGAACCTGGAGCTCCACCTCGTAGCCTTGTCACACTCATTGCCCTCAGAAGCCATGGCCAATTCACGGATCACATTCTAGAGGAACATTTGTCTTGGCACACATGACAGATGTATGACACACTTCTACAGGCATCAAGTCAGTGCAAAAAGTCACAACACCACCACACAGTGGAGTGGCAGGGTTGTGCTTGTATATGAATGGCATGATGATATGCTTGTATGTGGCCTGCGCAGCCTATAACTCCCTCACTTATTGCTTTGTCCCACCTGCGGAAGGCACAACAAATATTTAATACATCTGTGTACCCTCTGGGGTCAGTGACCCATCTACAAATGTGCAATATGCTTTGCTGCCAGTTATTGGGATGCAAAGTCGACTGCAAACTTCATAACACAGCCTTTGGCAAATGTGCATTGTGTAAAAAGTACAGTTCAGAAACATTTGCTCATAATTGGCTCATTAGCATAATTGCCATATTATTACCCTTAATATTACATGATAAATAGTGTAACAGCCATTGCAGTGCTCATTATGCTATGGAATTTGCTACACTGAGGCAAAAGATGAATAATAGATCCACACCAGCTGAGTTAAAAGTTCAGGGGATACTGACCAAACACAGTGAAATGTTTGGATAAAATCTCTGTTCTACTGTTGCTGTTGTTGTTTTGAGAGGTTATCAACATCTGACTGTTAAGTGGAGTAGGGGAATAGAAGATGTTATTTGGTCTATGTTCGGCCATCAAATTAAAATCTCAGTGAACTGCTAATCAGCAGATGTTAAACACCGAACATGAAAATTACCGAAGAAGTGCATCTTCAAAAATAATACCACTGAATGGCCAGAGCTTGCCAACCACCAGGAAGTACTGCGATGCATAAGGTAAGCTAAACAAACCCTTTTATAAATTTGCCCTATTCCCCACTGTAGTGTGATCTTGGAATTGGTATATATAGTTAGGGGGATGTGGGGGGGGGGCACATTGGTTGATAAGGTGTTTTTATGAATGCCGTTCGATAATTTCCAAGTTTGGTGTTTAATGTTCACTGATTAGCCATTCACTGAACTCTTAATTCAATGGCCGAACATTGAGGCAATGTTATTACTTGGTGACTCATGACAGCATGGGGTTTGTTTGATGGTGGTAGGGCATACAAGCATTCTATGGAGGCTAAGGACTAGGGAGGTTGAGATTGCTGTACGCTTGCCTCCCTATTGATTTTGTGGGTGATTACTATATGTGACTATATCTCTGATGTGTTTTGGGGGAACTCATTTTTTTAAAGTTTCTAGTTGCTATTAGTTGGGTTGAGGGAATGGCTTTTCAGCATGTGCCTCCCTGGTTATGGGTGGTGGTGATTAAATGTATTTCAGCATGTGTCTCTCTGTTGTTGTTCGGGATGGGGACCATTTCAATATGCTTCTGTCTGTTGTTTTGGTGGTGGTGAAATTACTCTTGAAAAAATTTGTCGATTGATTGTTAGGAAGATTGGAAATTGCATTTCAAACTGTTCTCCTCTGCAGTTGCTTGTTGGGAGAGGGAACCCTTTTCAAAATAAGTCTCTTTATTGTTCCTCAGGGGGAGGGGGGATTCAAATAGCAATTATATGAACTGAGATGTAACAAATCTGCAACATGCTATTCTGGTCTGAGGGGGAGTTCTTCTAAATTGTATGTGTACCACTCTATTTAGCAGACATCCACAGGGGTTGTTAGTGACAAACTCAGGGAGGGCTTGCAGCAGGCCTCAACTTCATATTGTGTATGCACTTAGAAAGGCCAGGGATCAAACACTAGCAGACAGCAGCCATGCTGTTTGTCTACCTGTTTAGTCTAAAGCCTTTTGTCATGGGGAGTGGGAGAACATCAGAAGGCATACAGGTATAGGCCACCACCACCACCATCAAGGGTAGAGTACACAGCTGTAGCCATTTGTATGTTTGGAGGAGGCCATGCATGTGATGTTGTGGCACCAAAATGGACAGAACACAAGTACAGATATAGAGATCCATTCACACTGCAATGGCATGATTCACAGCTACATGCTACATAGTGTCATGTGCTAGAAGCATGCCTGTAAATGACAACAGACAGCTAGCCCATGGCAGCAACATTTACAGGTGGCCTGTGCCTCTGTGTCAGTTCATGCTGCATAATCTGTGCTACACGTGGACAGTGTGATGAGGTACTGTAATGTGGATGGAGCAGTCAAAGGTCAACTATGTACCATGTGTCTGTCCTCACATTTTCAAAGCAAGATAGATTTAAAGGAAAAGAAAGGAAAGCAAAAGAAAGGAAAGGAATGGAGAAGTTCTCCTAGGCAGGCACAGTTGTTTTGGCGCACACCCTCTATGAACATGGCCAGTGATGTTTCCTAATAACAGTGACTGGGCCTTCTATAAACATATATGACAATACCTCATTGTGCAGGTTAACACTTTTGGGAGCCAAACATATCACAAGATAAGGTAAGTTGCAGGGTCACTGACATGATCTATCATGTCCACAACAAGGCAACCATTCTTGCATGGAAGTAGCTGGCTATGGGTGGGGATCTACCTACACAATCATCTCTAGAATACATAGAGGAATTCCTGGCATCTGTGTGTGTGTGTGTGTGTGTGTGTGTGTGTGTGTGTGTGTGTGTGTGTGTGTGTGTGTGTGTGTGTGTGTGAGTGTGAGTGTGTTTTTGCATTTGTGTCTGTGTGTCTGCAGACATAACTATTTATATATATATTTTTTGTATAGGTTCATTTAAATTAAGAATTTTTTATCCAACAGGATTTTTACAGTCAGTTTTATTTATAATATTTATTAGGCTTTTTAAAATAGAAAAAGAACAAACTTTTATAATTATAGTATGTTACAACCCAATTTTGTGTTTGTGGACCCCTACAAATGCTGTTCAGATATGTTGTTTAAATATGTTGCGGAAAGGTGTGTTGTAAATGCATATTTAATGTTTTAAAAAACGTTTGAAAAAGTATTCAACAATATGTCTTTAAACATCAGGGATTTCTTAATTAATTAAGCATAAACAATTCAATTAAGTACAACTATATAATTGATTAATTGGGAAGGGCAAAACATATATAAAGGAAGTGTATTCCCTGTTTTATTTGTCTTGATAAAGCCTGGGAGAGCCCGGGCGAAAGCGCTTGACTGTATCAGTGTGTTTTCCTGTGAGCTGTTTGTTTTGTGGATATCGAACGTGTAATAAAAGGATTTTTTGCTGAATATCATCTGTATCCAGGTCCTGGTGATTGCTCTGGCCGTGAGCTGTTGCTTTTTGGTTTACTCGTTCTGCTTGCTACGGATTTATTGTTGTTGCTTTTTTAGCATGGCCGAGAATCCTGGTACTGTGGATTTCAATAACACTCCTGTTATTTTGAACAATGAGGATGACGTTGAACATCCTGGCGATGCGCCTGTTACCAGAGGGGAGTTCAAGCAGGTTATCTGCCTGCTTTCACAGTTAAGCGGTTTGTTGCTGAACGAAAGTAGTAATGCCACAACAGGTTTGCCGCCCAACCAACAGAACCTAAGGGATAACCAAGAACCGGTAGTCAAACGAAAAAGGAATACTTTCGTTGATATCACGGAAGATCTCCGTAACTCATGCCAATCGCTACAAGAACAGCATGTAAAGGGTCCCAGTTCGGCGCCGAAGCAAGGGGCTGCATTTAGTGACTTTAACATTAAAAAATGGACTAGCAAGCATTTCAGGTTTGCTGAAGGTACGGTGAACTTTAATAAAAATTGTAACACTAACAATGCTCAACTTGAGTAGCTTGTAGTAGATTTTAATAACAAGCTGTATTCCTTTAAAACAACTCAGCTCGAAATAGAATATTTAAATGAGTGCATTAGAGTGGGGCGCATACCTAAAGGACTGCGCTTCAACAAAATGCCTAACAATGCAATTCCAGGTTCAAAGTTGTTTAAAGAAATTTCAGATTTATATGATAGAACGGGTCTGGAATTATTGAAACTAATGGTTGTGGATCATGAAGGCAAAACAAATGTGTTACTTGCTGACATTGATTTCATTAATGCCAGCATTACTGATAACATGAACTTCTCGAGTATTAAAAGGGATTATGAAAAATCATTTATTGAGGTAGACAACCATTGTGATAGGATTGTGCAAAGAAAGATCAAGAAGCTTGAAAGAGATTTAAATGACTATAATAATGGGGTAGCATATATTTTTTCAAAAGGAGCTGACAGGCCCTTCCCCAGAAAATATAATTATAAAAATATGGCAAGAGGAGCACACAATGAGGGGTATGATGGGTACGATGTTCAAAACAGAACCTTCACTCCAAAAAGAGGAGAGAGACCACCTTACAAAACCAATCAGGTTCAGGATCAGGGTTTTCACCATGCCCCAGGGAGACAAACATACAGAGAAACAAATCAGTCAGCCCAGGGGTGGAGCAAATTCAGGAGATAGTTGCTCCATTGCCCTCTTTAATGATAGAAACAATTCATTTGCCAACTTGTACAGTGGCAAAACAAGGGAATTTTTCTATTTATAATTATACTGATGTTCCGGCAAATAATTTGTTTTTTGAATTATTTAAAAAGGGCTTCCATTATGTACCCATAAAAATCCATTAACATTCCAAAAACCATTTTGGACCTAAAACTCTTCACTAGAAATTTAAACTTGAATATTCATTTCAAGGGTGAGCAGAATACCGACAATCTCTTTCAAAGAGCCAGTACCTTTAATCCACCCCTCCACCCTGTCCTAAAAGTGTTTGAGGATATGGTAGAAACAGAGTTCAGAAGTTTTGTAAAAAATAAAAAGGAATACAAAGCTAACAACTTCACAAGGGATTACTTTGACACCATAAAATTCTTTAAACAAGAAGGGATTAGACCAATGAAACCAGACAAGGGTGGCGGGGTTGTTCTTATGTACAAACATGAATATGAAGCACATATTTCCAACATTTTGCATGACACTGAAAAATACTCAGAAGTTTCTATCAATGAACGCAACATTGCATACGCAAAAATTAAATTCAAGTTAGAAGATCATCTTATGCAAGGGGTCCTGAATGAAAAATTATTTAACTACCTTTTTGTACAAAAACCCTTAACGCCAATTATATTTGGCATTCCGAAAGTCCATAAAGGCCTCGACCCCTTAAAATTTAGGCCCATAGTTGCTGGTGCAAAAGGTATTACTGAGCCATTGGGCAAATTTATTGATATTTCAACCAAGAAACTTGTTTCATCAATACAATGCCTTTGTAAGGATTCATGGGAATTTTTGAAAGGGATAAAGAGTGAATTTTTTAACATGACCAACTATATGGTTACCATCGATATAGTGGATTTATTCCCCAGCATTCCCCACACCATCGGTATAGAATGGTTCAGTAGAATACTTATTGAGAAATTGGGTTTTAGCAGCAACATAATAAATTTAATAGTTGAATTTATGGAACTTATTTTAACCAACAACTTCATCATTTTTAATGGAGAATTATTTAAACAACAAAAAGGGGTTGCAATGGGCACACCTTGCGCCACGGCCTATTCAAACCTAGTTTTACACTTTTGGGAAAGTAAATTTATTTTTTCAACATGTTGGGTAAAAAACATTGTGCACTACAAAAGATTCCTGGATGATATTTGCATTTTGTGGAAAGGTGATATTACTGAATTTGAAAAATTTATACAACATATTAATGCCTCTACTAGTTTTTTAAAGTTTACATACAAAATTAACCCTTTTGAACTACATTATCTAGATATAACTTTAAGGAAGAACAACATATCCAAGCAGTTTGAATCATGTATTTTTAGAAAAAATACTTATTGAAACATGTTGTTACATTTTGAAAGCAATCACCCACTGTTCCAAAAGAAGGGGATCATAAAAGGTCAACTAATAAGAGCATCCAGAATCTGCAGTACAGATACCCTTTACCACAACGAATGTGAATATTTAAAAAAACTGTTTCTGGAAAAAGGTTATCCAACCAGCTTATTTGAAATGTTGGCTAATGAAATATCTCAAAAAAGGAGTACACAGTTTCCCCCACTACTTGGTAATACAGAATCCCAAGGAATTGTCATCACAAAGAATAATGATAGGTCAAAGAAGCCTTCCTTTTTATACACATACAATAAGAACAATGTGGAAATTGAGAATACTATAAACAAATTTTGGCCTATTCTCTTTATTAATGAAGAACTTAAAAAAAGTATTCCTAATAAACCCCAATTTGTTAGAAGAAGGGACTGTAACTTGAAAGAATTATTAGAAAGGGATGCACCACCCAGCAATAATATGAACCAACTTACCAGAGGAACTTATAAATGCAATTCTTGTAACCAATGCTGTTTTATATTAAACAACAAAGGTATTTATCTTAAATCTAGAAATATAAATATATTTCCATCAGGTCATTTTAATTGTAACTCAAAAGGTGTGGTTTACCTTGGATTTTGCGAACACTGTTTATGCTTTTATGTTGGAAAAACTGAAAGGACCCTAAAAAGAAGGGTATATGAGCACATTTATGAAGTTAAAAATAAGAAAAAATCTAATGCATTTTGCAAGCATTCTATGACTTGTAGCAATATGTGCTTAAAATTTTTGGTGTTGGAGCAATTATGTACCAGTATAAGAGGAGGTGACTGGGAGGCATCCCTGGAATATAAAGAATTGTTATGGCAAATTAAACTAAATGCCACAAAACCACCAGGGCTTAATGATGCCATAAGTATTAACAGTGCCCTTAAGTTACGAAGAGCCAAATTATAGTGAGATTACTTAATGCATAGGTGTTAAGGTTCTTAGTGGTTTTATGTTAAGTGAAACAAAATTACACCACAAGATATGTTTGTTGCTATGAACATGGATTGAAATAGGATGGCATTTGAGTGTTGATTATTTGCATAGACGTTTACAAAGTTCACTTTTTTTGCATTCTTTCACATTTGCACATCTTGTAGTATGTTAGGATTGGTTATATACAGACCACATATATTAAAAAGATTTTTAAGTTTTTTAGTAACGTTTTATAACGGAACCTTTTAATTATAGAGTATTTATATAGGATGTTGCTTACATATGTACATCCCTTATACTTACATTATTTATTAAAACTATTTATATATATATTTTTTGTATAGGTTCATTTAAATTAAGAATTTTTAATCCAACAGGATTTTTACAGTCAGTTTTATTTATAATATTTATTAGGCTTTTTAAAATAGAAAAAGAACAAACTTTTATAATTATAGTATGTTACAACCCAATTTTGTGTTTGTGGACCCCTACAAATGCTGTTCAGATATGTTGTTTAAATATGTTGCGGAAAGGTGTGTTGTAAATGCATATTTAATGTTTTAAAAAACGTTTGAAAAAGTATTCAACAATATGTCTTTAAACATCAGGGATTTCTTAATTAATTAAGCATAAACAATTCAATTAAGTACAACTATATAATTGATTAATTGGGAAGGGCAAAACATATATAAAGGAAGTGTATTCCCTGTTTTATTTGTCTTGATAAAGCCTGGGAGAGCCCGGGCGGAAGCGCTTGACTGTATCAGTGTGTTTTCCTGTGAGCTGTTTGTTTTGTGGATATCGAACGTGTAATAAAAGGATTTTTTGCTGAATATCATCTGTATCCAGGTCCTGGTGATTGCTCTGGCCGTGAGCTGTTGCTTTTTAGACATACCTATATGGTACTTTATAGTCATGTATATATGGTCTACTTTTCACGTTCAGGGTCAGTAATGGTAACAGTATATAGTATGGTAGTTCATAGTTTGTGCAAAACATGCATATTCTGTGTAGTAGTAGTTTTTGCATTGATAGGTAAAGACATTATCAAATAAATATTCAGTAATACATAGACAATACACGTTTAAATATTATTGATAAAGGCATATAATAAGTGTAATATGATTTATTTAATTAGAAGTACTTGTGTTAGCACTGTAACTGTTAGTTAATTAGTTGTACTTGTATTAACACTGTAACTTTTACTGCTGCATTTTTGGTGATGATAGAATAATTCATACCGGAATGGCAAGATAGTTGTAAAAGATGTGTAGTTTTTTAACATACTGTTAGAATAATTCATATTGGAGTGCGAATAATTCATGCTGGAGTGGTAAAATAGTTATAAAAGACACGTATAGTTCTTTAAAAAGCTGAAGAAAAACACTGTGAAGGTTTGTCCGGATCCTTCAGTAGCAGAGAATGAAAAGGCAGGGTAGTTCGTGTGGGTTAAGTCAGTAAGAGCTGACGGTGCATTGCTGAATGGCTAGTTAGAGGCTGTGTGCGTTCTATGGTTGTGTGAGGGGCAAGAGATGCTATAGGAAAGAAAAGATGCTGCAGTGGGTGAAACATAGTTCCTTCTGCCTTTTTTATCCTTTTTATAACGTTTTTTGTTGCACACTGTGTGGTGCTTGTACACCTGCTGTGTTACTGGGATTGCAGACGGTTAGCATATTAACAGGAAGTACTTGGAGGTACATTGTTCTTTTTTTCTTGAAGAACATCAAGGCCTGTCACCAACAGTCTCTCTTGTGTTTGAAGTTCATTATAATAAGACATAAATTTTATGCCCAATTCTTCCTGTGCTCCAGGGCAATACGTAAACCTGCTGTGCAGACTTAGAAATTACATGTTTAAGCATGTGCTAGCATCAATTTTTGCTATCACATTTAATTTTGTTTAAGGCCCTCTTTTCAGTGACACTACATTCTGTACCATTGTTCGTTTCCTTTTTTTCTACAGCTTCGTCAGCCTTTTTAGTGTATCTGTTTTCTCTCATGTCCCAGAACACCACCTGCTGAATGTAAAGATGCTTCTGCACGTTCCTCTCTTGCTATCCTGTGAGAAAGAGAAGAATGGTTTATCATAAGGAATACATCTGCATTGAGTTTAGTTTTAATATTGTAAAAAGGCATTAATAATATGATCTCTCTTCTGTGCATTATAAGCAATATACTTTCAGATTATTATAGGATGGAAAATGTTATTGTGTACTCTCATATTTCTTGTAGAAGTCTATTAATGTAGGTATGCAATGCTTTTAAACTTTTTTTGCCAGCATTCAGAAGTGTAAAATACTTCAGTAGTGTGCCATGCATTAGCATATCATCAGTGCATTTACTGTGTTACCTACAGTGGAACAGTACCACTGTATTACTAGGTATGTTTGATTTGAATAGCTCCATGTTTTTACCAATGTGCCAAACTTCGATAAAATTAAATATTGTACAATATGTTATATACTCAGCGTATTTCAGTTATGTACAATAACGATCCTATATTTAATTACACATTATCATGAATGTTTTCCCAAAGTTATGTTGAAATGCAAATAAATATTGCACAATTAATGGAAATACTGATGCTATATTTTTATTCCAAATCTGTAAAAAAATGAAATACATATTTTAATTAGTGAATGAACACTCATACTAATGTAATAAAACACTTCGTTAAACATTATTAATGGTAGTGGAATAAAATCACTGAAACAGTAGAAATGTTTCCTTTCAGCAGCTTTAATTTGTTTTGCTAACCTATTACATTTTGAAATTAAATATTGCACAATGCATTAGATCATTGTAATCCAGTAATACAGATTCAGCTGTAAAAATAGTACCAAATTTATACTACAGTGTGCATCTAAGGTGTCACTCAAATTGTTGTTCTGGGATTGCTAGTTTAATGGCACAGGTGCCCGTATCCTGTACTGTCTTTGCTTGTGCTGGTTATCACATATCACTTTTGAATTATTGTACTTAACTTGCTAGCCTTATGGCACTCATGCCTACAGCATGCATCATTCCACCTTATTGTATGGATTATCTATGTACTATCTTGTTCTGTATTATCCCACTGTGTGTATAGCATCCACTATTCTTCCTCATTAGTGGCACTCATTTGCAGTTACAGTGTACACACTGTTAGACCCCACCACTAACTCCATTTAGTCTCTGGTCAGACATCACCTGAACTACTATTACTGTTTCTGATTTGGTATGGTACCAGAGCCATTATTAGTCAGCGCCTCTCCCATTATATAGGTTGCTCAAGTAGCATAGTACCCTGAGTCTGTTATTGCCAAACCCCTACCTCATCAGGTTTCTTGTTACCATCAGTTTTCCTACTACCATGAGAACACATCCTGCGATTCTACTAGCATTAGATACCTTGAAACAGTGACCTTTTGTGTCACCAGGTCATCAGAGCTCATTATACCAATGAACCACACAACACAACACAATATTAAAACTAAACTCACATATGCTGAGGTACTAATTAATTTCCTTATTAAGTCTCCTAGCCCTCTTAGGCAATGCACTGATGCACTTAAACCTCAGAAATGTAGTCACACCACACCGCTATGGTCACAACGCCACCAGCTGATACAGCATTCACAAAAACATCTCCTTCTTCCCACATAATTAATGGTTACCCAATCTATATGCATAAGTTCTAAATGCTTTCTGAGCATGCTACTACATATGATAAATTCCTAGTCCTAGGTAACTCTGTGGTCAGATATACTGATACACCACTCATCAGTGATCATAAGTTGTCTCTCAGGTGGAAGAATTAGTGATGTCACCAGGGCACTCCAGTCCCTTCACCCCAAGTATGAATACAATCTGGTTATTGTTTCCATGGGACTGAACAAGCTTATACATTACACCTTGGAAAATATGCAAAAAGACATGGCTGAGCTCTCAATATATGCCTCTCAGACAAGAAAGTAGTTAGTCTTGACTAGTATCTTGCCATCACTGTGAATGATGCCAGAATGCAAGCCAATACCCGACTTCAGTAACTGGCTCAGTGACTGATGTAATTCGGTGTGGGAGGGGGGACAGTCCAATCTGTTCCATCTTAAGGGAGATGGGAGGTAGTCTTGCATGCTTTACGATGGATGGCCTTCATCTTTACTTCCAAGGCTTCTGCATGTAGGTTAAGACATTCTCTATCCAATTGTGCTTTCTTTTAAGCACAGTCAAGTCTCCAACACCTGTCAGCCTAACAAATCCAATCAGGCCCTTCTCAGATGGGTTTACCTCAAAAAAATAAAATGAAAGTGCCCATTCTTATGGTTTTCCTCACCCTTGAGAACATACATATTTGTATAATTACAGAAACTTGATTCTAATGTACTATAATACTCCTTATGTACCAGGATTTAATGTCAATCACTCATTCAGACTCCTTGGTAAGGATGGGTGTGTCTCCAGTTGGGCTGTGCCAATGTTAATTTGTGATCCTATCACCTCAAGACAAATCCAACAGAATAACCATCTAGAATCCCTGTACATCCAGAGATGAATATAGCAGTCCAGCTATCATGCAATTGCTAATTGTAAACCACCATGTCTCCCACAGCCTGCAACTCCTCCCTAAACAAAACTGAATCCTTAACTATTGAACCCAACACATTTATGGTGGCAGATTTCAACTGCTTGTCCATAAACTAGCAAACATACACCACAAACAACAAGTATGCACAGATGTTCCTACATATTATTAATGCTATCACTTTACTCCAGATAGTGCCCTCTCCTACCAGGGGCTCAACTCTCTTTCACATAGTTCTTATAAACATACTATCAAAATGATTCGCATATATAGTTGCAACATCACTGGTCAGATCTAAGGACCCCACTTAAGCTGCCCTTCATTTTTTTTTCTTCTGGGACCAATGTTATAGTCCACACTAATGGTGTAAGAATATTTAAAATCTCTCTACACCATGAGGATCCCACAGTAATGTAGCTATGTATATCACTGATATCTTCTCTCATTTGAACTCCTTCACTGAGGCATCTGTACCCATCCACAACAAATACAATGCCAAATTTAGGGATAGGCCCCTATAGTGCCACCTCAGTAACAACACATTTTACAATAAAAGGAAAAAAATGCTGCCCTAAAATATATAACTCTAGTCATTCCACACTAGACCTTAAAAGGGAGCAAGGAACTTAGGCACAAGACCAAAATCTGCAAAGCCAAGTATGAATTAAATATTGTAGTTATCTTTGGATGAAGTGGCAAAGTCTCTTTTTATGTATGACTGGAATCTTAAAAACACGGCTCAACCATGCTCATTGTTGATGTCCTGTGGTGCCATTTACTGTGACCCAGAGGACATTGCCAACATACCAGCAGACAAACTTCTCCCTTTTGTCACCTCCTGGTTCCTCTCCTTACTCCATTCAGTCGATGCCTGCCTCTATAAGTTCTTCAGACAGTCCCCTTCAAAACTCAAAAATACTGGATTCATGGGTCCAAACAACATACCAGGCTGTTTCCTTCTTAGTCTAGTCAATGCCTCACTGAGGCTGTCTTAATCCTATTTAGTCTTAGCCCCTACAGTGGGTATGTGCCCAAGGTCTGGAGGAGAGCTAATGAGGTTCCCATGAAGAACGGCAGCCCTTCCACTGACCCATCAAACTAATGCCCAATCAGTCTTACTAACATTATTTGAACATAATGAAATGCATCATTGTGGAGCTTATAATCAATAATATTGGCACATTACAAGCCCTCAACTCTAACCAATCTGGCTTTGTGATAAGGCATCCTGCCTGGCAAATCAGGTAGATTTCATTCAGAAAGTTAGTGTACACTGCTTACCTGGATTTAGACAAGGACTTTGATACTGTTCCATACTAACATTATAGGGAATCTGACCCACTTGAGTATTAACACTTATTTAAGTCTCCAGATAGTAAACTGGCTCAAAGCAATACTCATACAGTCAGGGTTGTTGACAATATCCTCAAAAAGGCATTTCATCATTAGTGACCCACAGGGTTTTGTTTTGGGGACACTCATTTTCAGCATACACTTTGCTGACTTGCAAGGCAACATCAAGATTTAGCTTCTCTGGCTGACTAAATTTGCTGAGAACCTCAAATACAGAGCTATCAGCAGTTTAACATCAATATTTCTAAAATGGCCTAACCCACACAAAAACCTGGTGTCAAGACCATGATCTTAAGCTCAGTGCAAAGAAATGTAATATTGTTCCCTTTGAGAAGCAAGAATGCCCCTGTAACTACCTGATAAATGATACCCCCTAACATCTGATGTCGTTGAAGACTTGTAGGCATTCATGGACAGCAAACTGTCATTTGAACACTATTTATCAACTACCATTTGGAAATCCTTCTACCTAGCCTAATTAATTACTAAAGGCATATCCTTCAGACCCAAAGAAGTTTATACCGCTTTATACTTCTACCGCTTTCTACTCCTGCTATAATGTAACATTATATAAACCCAGTTAGGAACACACACACAACAAACACGAAAAATATGTTTAAAGCCCTGTCATGCTATTCTGTGTCTTAAAGATTTCCACATGAAAACTTCCTTAACTTATCTTATAAGTCCATATTATTCAACCTCCTTAATATTCACACAACATGAAGCACCATCAGTACCCACCTTAGGGATCTAAACCTACATCATAACAGTAAGAGAATTTGGTGATGGGATTGATACCTTATCCAAAGTATTTCCCACATGGAATAAGTTTTGTCTCTATATCAAAGAAAGCAACTCTCTAAATCCTTTCAAAACCAATTTGATTGTGCATATAGGGTCTGCAAATGTACCCCTTGTCCAGCTTTCCAAACCCTTACAGACAGAGGAGAAAGATAGTGTGAATTTCTCAGCTTAGGTCTCCTAATGGTCTACCCAACTGATCTACCCAACTGATCGACTAGTTCATACCTATTAATACAAATGAAATTAAATATAGCACAATGTATTAACATAGTTAAGTGTATTCCTGCTATAAACAAAATGTAATTCAGCAATTTGCACAGAATTGTAGTAATAGCTCCATATTTGAACTAATTGTGCAATACCTTCAAGGCATTTTATCACTGTGCCATACTTAGACAGAAGTACACAGGGAGCACTGAAGGGACTACAGACACTATTTATTTTGCAGCATTGTAACATACTGAAATATATAATGTTCATCTCAAAAACAATAGTATTAATGTCCTAATAATCACTCCAGTAAGAAAATAGATTTTTAGTGTGCAATTACAACATACAGTTAAGTGTTTTGCTATACAAACAGTTGAAAATTATTAGCATTATATATAATGTAATGCTGTCAATATGTTCAACAGCTATAATATATTGAATTGCTTTTGAGTATCACATACTTCAAGATGTTTAAATTACTTGCCAACTGTTGTGTAATGCCTCAGAATAGTTGTAGAACACTTCTAAGAATGCAAAACAGTATTAGCAGCTTACATGGTACAGTATATAGTTGAGTTATACTGTCATTTGAAATCGGTGAGTATGTAACACAGTATTAAGTAATGCTATTATTAATGCTATGGGAAATCACTAGTGAAAGTGTAATACATTAATAATGATTAATGATAGCATTTTAATATTATGTAATTAAATCAGTATTATGGCTGCAATATAAAATTAGTGCTACATGTAGAACAGTAGAAAATATTTGATTGTAAAAGTAGTGGCAACTGGTACTGAGTCATAAGCTTATATAACGGGAGCAGCTAGATATGTGAATAATATAAGGTGTGATAGCAGGAAGCACTATGTAAAAGTTAAGCAGCTCAGTATCAAACACTAAATTATCAGATTATCGATAACAAGTATTATAGAGATAGGGAAAGGCATACATACACACACATTATATATATATTAAACTTAGTTCATAGAAAATACACTTACAGTGCTCATGTAATCTTCTTTGGTGGCCTTCACAAACCAGGGAATCTTTGCTGATGCTGTAAATTACAAGAACTGCTCAGTGTATTACCAAAACAGTATTAGTGATATGTGCTAAACAATGTAAGTGAAATGTAATACTTACTTAGTGGCATGATGACATTTTCCCTTATTCCATGTTTCATTTACTGGAACGGGTCAGGTTGCCCTTTCTGGAGGTTTGAGTATTTGTGATGGCAGATCCGTCAGCATCAAGATTTATAGAATATTTGTAGTGGTGGTCTAGATTATTGCCCTACCTTGCCATTCTAACAGGTGTTCTGCCACTAAAAGCACTCTTTCAGAAGGTAATGAACCAGAATAAGACAAATAAGCTCTAAAACACAAGTTTAATCCAACGAGCAAAATCCAATAATGGAACAGGGAACCCAGATACAGTAATGTTAAGCGCGCTTTCACTTTGTCAATACAAAGCTTCATCAGAACAAGAAATTGTTAAACAATAATGCTTAAATATATTGTGCTGTGTTCTAATAATTAATTAATTAATTAATTAATTAATTAATTAATTAAACTTGAAAATTTAAATTCTTAAAAAGGCAATGCTTCAAAAAAAAAAACAAAATAACAATACTCAATTGTCTTTTAGAATTCATTTCACTTAATTATGTAGCAATATGTATACCGTGGTAAGAAATGTGGGTGTCCTACAAGCGCTTGAGTTTCAAGTGTTTGAAACCCACAGTCTTGAAGCCAGGGACTCACGCATCTTTTAGCCTGGATAGACTGCTGCTTGCGATTGATTAATAATACGAGTTCAGGCAAGCAGTTGCTGCTGCAGCTTACACAAACACATTATCCAAGTACACCTGAGCCAAGTGTAGCAGCCATGGAGAAGGTGTGGGAGTGTGGATTAGGGTATGAGTGGAGAAGAAAATTTAAGGTTTAGGAAGTAAGAGGGGGTGTGATGTCCCCCCTCTGGGCCAGTAATCAAGGAGCTGGAGTCCTCATCACTGACACCAGTGAGGGACATTCACTTGGAACAAAGATAGGTAAACACAGTTTTCCCTTTCTTCACCAAGCACAATTTATCTTAAGATCACACAGGGAACACACTCAGTCTGAGGTCTGGGTTTCCTCTCTCTCTCTCTCTCTATGCCCCCAGTAAGACTCCCCACTGGCACAGCTATAGAGTTGAGTCCTCAGCCGAGTGTCCCAAGCCAAGTCCCCCACCAATCTCTCTGTGAAATCAGTGCTCTATGTCCCTGCTCCAAGTAGCTGATAGACACCCACTCTGAGATTTAATTTTCACACACACACATACACACACACACACACACACACACACACACACACACACACACACACACACACACACACACACACACACACACACACACACCTGGGAAAAGCTGGCACAGATTTACTAGCTATGCCCCTCTGCCCAGACTACAAGGTAGTTACTGCCATCAGGACACTCAAAGGCAGCTACTCTAAGGTTCTTACAAGAGTACCCAATTATACTGAGTAAAATTAATATTAATACAAATGGTAATGTTGACCAAACAGCAAGGCTTTCAGGAGCGGCCACAGTACCACCAAATAAATATAAGTACTCTCAAAGGTTAAAACATTCTCTAAAGGTCCAGCCACAATGAAAGATTTAAATATATTTAATAATAAATAATAAAAGAACATGAAAGTACTAAATATATATTTACAGAAAACACAAGAGTTTCAGTCATAGGAAATACTAAAATAACACAGATGAACAGATTCACATAGATACAGAAAAACTGCACTTAACTAATCTCACTATATTTCCTGACTGATCTAAAGAATTACTATTCCCTGGTTACTTACTAAAGCAAGGCAAGATGAAGTGGGGGAGAGATCCTTCTGTCAGATTCCAAAAAAACAGACTTCTCCAAGACTTTTGTCTCATCTGGTATTAAAACATCATTTTTGTGCTGGATTGCAAAATGACATCACATACATCTGGTCATCTGACTTCTGGTTCCCATACTACCCCCTTTACTATAAAGTGAACCCGAATCCCACACATATGTGTTACCATACACACAGACAGAGCTTTGCTAAGACGTGTTATAGCATCTGGAAGCTATAAAACAATTTTAACACTTCCACTCTTTGTACAGAGCTACTAAGCCAAGTTTCTCAAAGACATTGCATCTCTGGCTGCATTCAGACTCATGAGATACAATTTTTATGGCTTATACCAAGTAATTTAATTTCAAATGATTTTTCAAATTTAGCTGGACTGAGGTTTACCTCTTCTCTTCCAGTATCCTCTGTTACAATATATTAATTTCCACAGTTAAAATACAGTCTGGCATACCAGTGTATTTCTTTTCTGTCCATCAGGACCCACTGTTGGTACATTTTTAACACAAGCAGCTTTACAAATACATTTTTAACACAGGGATTTCTACAAATCAGTGTGACAGTCAAATGACATAAAATTCTTTACAAAACCCCAGCTAGCTATGCTGGCATATGTTACACATGCACTGCCGTGCTCTCCCTGGTACAGGTGGCACTACCATCACATCTCTTCCCCCATTTGAAGAATCAAGCTAGTTTTTCAAGTGACCCAAGAAAAACACTGCTTGAGAGAAATGGGCCTATCTGGGAACACATTAACCTATACCCTGTCTTGATAACCCGTCTGCATAGGCATTGCTGATCCAACTATGGTGCTGCACTGTTATGTCATATGCCTGCAACCCTAGGCTCCACCTTAATAATTTGGCATTTTGCTGGCTGGCATGATGTAGCCATGTTAAGGGATTGTGGTCTGTAATCACAGTGCATTTCCTTCCATACAGATAGGACTGTAATGCCCATACTATGGCTAAATATTCTATTTCTACAGCTGCATAGCATTCCTCCCTGGGTTGAAGTCTACAGCTGAGATATACAACTCTGTACTCTTCTCCCTCTGAGGAAACCTGGCTGAGTATAGCCCCCACCTCATGGATTGAAGCATTCACCTGCACAACAAATGATTTGCTGTAATCTGGACTGGATAAAACAGGGGGTCCTCACAAATCCCCTTTAAGCTTTTGGAATGTCTGCAGCTTATTGTGTCTGACAAGAATGAGCACTATAACCTGCTGCCCCACATCATACTCTTGGGCTCAAGCATTCCTGTCATACCAGATCTTTTCCTGCTGTTGGGCTCCTGCCACATTTTCCTGGGCCAAGACAATGAGCTCCCTAAGCCTTGTTCTGAGGTTTAGGACATATGCCACAACAGACTCCTTGTAGGATTCACACTCACCATCCCACTCATCACAAATCATATCTAAAGGTCCCCTCACCCTATGCCCATACAGCAACTCAAATGGTGAAAACTTGTGGATTCCTGGGGTACCTCTCTGTATGCAAACAGCAGATGGGGCACATATTTATCCCACTCTCTCTTAAAATGGTCTGCAAATGCCTGTAGCATCGTCTTTAGTGTAGAGTTTAAGCTCTCCATAAGACCATTGGGGTGGTAGAGGGTGGGTGGCCTTTACGTGCTTCACCCCACAGCACATCTACAGACAAGCCAACAGGTCTGCCATGAAATTGGCACCTCTGTCAGTTAGTATTTCTCTTGGGAAACATACCCTGCTGAAAATGTCTAATAAAGAATTTGCCACCTTCTCTGCCTCGATGGAGGACAGAGCCATTGCCTCAGGATATCTACTACCACCAGGATTTACTTCTTCTCTGTGGAACTTGGGGTACTCAGAGGCCCCACAATAAACATAGATACCTTCTGAAATGGCATTTCAGTTACAGGCAAAGGCATCAAAGGAGCTTTGACCTTGTCTCCTGCCTGCCTACCTTTTGGTGCTGCTCACAGGTTCGGCAGTACTCTATTACATCCCTTGCATTCCCAGGCCAATAAAAGTTCTGCATAAAACATCTCTTGGTACTCTTTATGCCCATATGACCTGCAAAAGGAATTTCATGGGCTATGGCTAGAAGTGCTGGATAGTAGACTGCGGGCACTACGAACTGCTGTATTACCTCACTCTCTAGCCCTCCCTCAGGGCTTCATTCTCTATACAGTAACCATTTGTTCCAGTATTCAGACTTCCTCTTTCCTTGAGAATCAGGTGTCTCCTTAGTTACCTCCCTCAAGCCCCGTAAGGTAGTGTCCGAAAGCTGAGCTTGTCTCAACTCTACCTTTGTGACCCTTCCCAGCTCCCTTTTCACAGGAAGCCTGGTATCTTCTAACAGAGGTGCCTCACTGTCAGCTTGGGTACTACTACTCACCTCTGTCCTTGCAGATACCCTGTCCATGGGAACATCAGTACCTACCAGCAGCTGTGACTCACTTTCAGGCTCACTGCTACAGGGTAGCTCTCTTCCTGAAATAGCCACATCACCAGGCCCAGCTCCAGGTGTAGGGTCTGTCTAGGTCTCCCACAGTCTACTAGACCCACATGCCCATCTCCAAGCCTGACTGCATGTAACTGCATGCACACAAGGTACTGCATTATCAAAACAATTTCCTAGCAAGACATCTGCAGGGATATCTTCAAACACAAATACCTGCTTGCTTTCTTTTCCACCCTCCCAGTCAAGGTGAACCTCGGTCAAAGGTATTTGGATTGGGGTCCCTCCTAAAGCTCTGACTGGAGTGGACTGTCCAACCAAGTACTGCTCATCTTTAACCACTGCAGGCTTATATAAAGGCATGACTCTTATAAAGTAAACTTGAAATGAGTTATGGGAAAGAGATAAGCTTGAAGAAAAACAAGATCACATTGATATGTCAAGCTGCATTGGCAGCCATTTTGCAGAAAACATATTACAATTCTATAAGAAGCACTGAGAGTGATTTTGATGTCTTAAAATAGCTAAAAACAAAAAAAAACATAGAGGGAAAACAGTTTTTTTAGTTCTAAAGTGGGGTTTTCCTTTAAAAATAGTCCTGTATTATTATAAATTGTAAGACATTCATAGTGTTTGGCAATAGTGGTAAGAAGAGAACTATTGTAGTGGTATGTTAAGACAGTTGTAAGTAATGGTAATCCTGCTATTAACTAGCATCAATATGGGCTAGTTGTTTCTGAATTTCAGAGACATGATGGCATTAGATTCACTATAAAGTGAAACTTGAATAGTAAGGAGGGAAGTTGTCATAATGGTTAAGGTGCTTATATTACAGACACAGTGTGCAGGGTTTGATTCTCACATGGGCTAATTGGCTAGGCTTAAAATGGTCTGGAAAGGTAGTTAGCCTAGTACTAATCCATGAGCTATAAAGGTGTTGTTTATGTCATTTCTTACCCTTATATAAGGGGCACATGAGAAACATCAAACGTATTTATCACCAGTCCTCTGGCTTTATATTTTCAGCAGTATCCTTCCAGCGAGAGGGATGGAATTAAGGTTTTCATTTTAGAAAACATGGCTGCATATATGACATTTAGCAAAGATCTTAGGAGGATGCTTCTATGTAAGGAGAGTATTTAATTTTCAAATACAATATTCTAATTCACAGAAGACTTAATCAGAAAGTTAAATGGAGGATATTTTGGGGAACATAATAGCCATTGATTGTTATATTTGGTATTGCCTTCCTTTAAAATGTTATGTAATTAATTGCTGGCAATTGACTATATTCAATTACTGGTTCTTTTAATAAGATTTGTCATTCATTATTCATGGTTTAAACTATTTATATGTGCTCATTTTCTTGTTTGTTTTCCTCCATGGAAGACTTTCTGCCCAGGCTCCATGGAAATAAAGTTTGCACTATTGGAAGCCATTCTGTTATATTTTGATTTCTTTTAAGTTCTTTATAGTAGTATATATTTGGTTAATTATGACTTAGGATATCTTAAAAACTATGGATATACCTTGTGCCCTGAGTAGTGATACGGGGGAAACCAAAGAAGCATTGATGGATTTGTGAATAATACCAGATAGTATGTTCTTGTTAATTTCTAAGAACAATGTGATGAATGACAGTTTGTTTCCTACAAAGTATATTCAGGATTGGAACAGCTAACTAGAATATAAAAAGCAAACACAAAGTTTCAGAAGCTGCTATCACAAGATACTAAAGCACTGTTCAATGTTTTGATCTTTAAAAAATATACTGACTTGGATGTTACAACTAAAGTTTTTTTTGGGGGGGGGGGCATTTTAAGCCACTTCTACTCCTTTTGATTTCACCAACAGTGATAAGATGTTTGATATGATGGATTGCAGCATCTCAACATTTTGTTCCTGAATGGGTTTGGATCCCAAATGAATGGTATTTCATTATAAAAGAGAAATTAGTTCAATATATTAATTCTGTCCATATTTTGTTCTTCTTTTGGCTTTTCCCGGTTAGGGGTCACCACAGCAGAACTCCGGTCCGCTAATGATTGGCAGTAGATTTTTTACGGGTGCCGAGGTGCCAGCTCGATGCCCAACCTTCAGCAAAGGCATGCCCATTCTATGCATGTCTTTCGAACACCACT
The DNA here is from genome assembly GCF_019279795.1 of Protopterus annectens. Classification (NCBI taxonomy): domain Eukaryota; kingdom Metazoa; phylum Chordata; order Ceratodontiformes; family Protopteridae; genus Protopterus; species Protopterus annectens. Next base: position 333,985,157 of record NC_056738.1, on the reverse strand, counting down.
CGACCATGGGGAGGACATGCAGACTCCACACAGAAGGCGCTCCAGCCGAGAATCGAATGGGAGAACCTCTTGCTGTGAGGCAACAATGCTACCGCTGCACCACCGCGGCTTAGTTTTAAAAAGTGAGTTGAGTGATTCACTGTAGTGCTAACAGACAGAAAATGATATTGAACAATGAAAAAAAATGAAGAAAAAAACTCCAAAAAAGATACTAATGATAATACAGAGAAAAAGGCATTTTGCTTGACTAAGAAGCAGTCAATCAAAAGGAGAAGTGGGTTTAGGTCTGGTGACCAAACCAAGAGCTGTACCGATGTGGTATCTTCTCCTTCTTCCTCATCTTGGAGTTTAACTGTGGTGGACATGATGGGGAAATGTAAACTGTTGCAATCTCTTATTCAACAGCAATTTTTACATTCCAACAACATGCAGAGAGGTGGTGGAATGAAAACAGAAAAGGTAATTTTCCTTTCAAATTTACAGTTTCACCACCAAGGGTTTTTTAAAATGTCAGGTTAACTCTACAAGGACAGGTAATGGCTAATAACCAAATAGATATAGATATAGAATGTAAGAAGATGACTTTTTGTGATTCTATAGAAATTAAGAGTTTTTATTTGAGAACCATGGATATGTTAACAATTTTTTTTAAGATGCACTCATTATTTCTGGCATGATGCATAGTTTTCAGTTTTGAATTGTAGTACTAAGTTTATCCCCACTGTTTTACCTGGTATACATACAAGTCACTGCTGATTCTGCCGTCATGTGTCTTTAGTGTGACAGAGTTCATCATGATGAGTTTCATTGATGTGCAATGTATTGTGCAAGCTGGCGGTACTTTTTTTTTCTCTTCTTCACTGTCATGCCACCAGGGAGTTGAAAGTGATTTTATATGACATAATACTAATGATTCTATTAAATATTTTTCATGCAGCAGTCATAATAAGACATATTTTGATCAGCTTGCTAATGGTCAAATTCATTACTGGTTTAATTTAGAAACATTTCAGAAGGTACTGGTGGACTTAAAGAATAATAACTTCACTTCTAAAAACAGCACAGCTTCTGGCTTAGTTAAAACACCTTGACAACCATTTGGATCATGACAGGTGATGTCCTATAAAATACACACAAGGTAGCATTACTGGTGCCCTTTTTGACAATCACACCAGTGCCTTTGATCTGACTGACCACTCTCCTCATGAATGCTCTCACAGAAATTGAGAACAACTCTGATTCCTTGCACTAGTTTAAAAACATTTTGAAAGAACAGACACTTAAAAGCCAAATTTTGAAACGCTCTCCCTCTGACACTTTTCCTCTACTCTCCTCTCTCTATCTTGTTTCTTAAAGAGGTCTCAAGGCCCTCTCTTCTCCTCTACCGACACTACCTAGTTTCTTAACTCATTAACGCCTATTTGCTATGAAATGTCACACCTCTAGCAGCCTAGCACATCTTGCTTTCCAGAGCATTTTCTGAAAAATAAACTGAAAAAGCATAAGATAAACAAACTGAAGTATTTTGGGAACAATAAATGCTATTAAGACAGTACAAATAACAATGCCATCAGCAAGTTTTCTTTAGAGTGATAATAGTCAATGAATTCATAGTTTTTCCATAAATGCTATAATATATTATAATGCGCACAAATCCCAAATAATATTTTTGCTACACTTTCGCAAACAAATTGTCATATCTTGGAAACAGTGAAACCTAGAAATATATCGTTAGAATATTTTTGTTAAACAGTCTTTCACATGACAGCAAGACATTCCTCTTTGCATGACTACTGAGATATTTACAGAAATGTGAAAACATATGCTTAATTCTACAATTATCATTATAAATAACATTGAATATCTCTTGAGATGTGTGACTTACAGAGCAAATATCAAAGCTAGTTTCTTGTACACCATCTAAGGTTTCATCAGATGTCATAAAACAGTTTGCAAGTCACTCGTTTTTTGAAATATTAAGCATACGTGGGAATAGTTTCATAATTATTAACTAATAACTAGCAATAACTCAGGTATAGTGTGATATAAATGGACAGTGATGTTTCCTGTCTCCCACCATGGCTTATCATACCATATCTCTCAATAACATGTAGGGCTCACTATTACGAAAATGTGAACATAAATTTAAAAATATGAGTAATAATTGATAAACAGTGATTAACTTCTTTACTGCAGGACATCCTAGACTAACAGTCTCAGTGTCATTTTGCTAATCATGCCTTGCCCTTTCTAATACTGCATATTATTAGCTGATAAATCACTTAGTGAAAGAAGCCAGAATAGATGATATAAGGAGCTGTGCTTGTGAAGTGGATGTATACAAACATGGTGCTATAGGCTTGAATAAGAGTTAAACCCTTTCCTTCCCATCATTTCATAAAGGGGCCTCTTCTCTATTTTCATTAACAAATTACAATTTGCCATTCCACGTAATTCTGTCCGCTTTTACACATTTGAAAGAATCATTTACAGATCCAGTCAATCCCACCTTATAGTCCATTCCCAGCTCCAGTCTGACCTGAATCCACTTTACAAAATATTAATTCAACACAGTTTTCTTCTAAACCCCTCTTAAACCAAAGCAACATTTTTATCATATTACACAGACTCTCTAACTGCTCAAGGAATCCTACTTCCATGTTAAACAATTCCGTCATTGAAACCACAGCCTCTGGGCTGCTGGCTAAATCAACCAGTTAGCTTTAGGAACAACATAAACAAGAAAAAAAAAAAAAAAAAAAAAAAGCAAAATTAAATTCACTGCTTTTCCAGGAAAAACAATTCTCTCCCTTTCTCTCCACCACCCCTAAGTCAGTTATTGGAAAAAGAGTCATTTTGACCCAATAGGAAGGCCATACTCTAGTTATCACTTCAGCCACCAAACACTATGTCACTACTCTTCAAACCATTTGTAACTCTTTTTGTCATTTCATCAATTACACCCTTCCTCAAGAACACCATTGCCTCACACTTGAAAAAGGAAAATGGCTCCCCATTAAACAAAGAACCAACCTTCTACTTCAGACTCAATTGTTTAATTTGTCTAACCTTTAAAAGTTTGCTCCACTTTTGTCCAACATTCATAAAAAAACTCCTCATCCAACTTATGCCAACTATGACACCATTGATTTCCACTCCAAGATCCTCCATCTAGTCTACCAAACATGCCTTCTCAATAGTTGTTCCCTATCTCTGGCAGCCCCTCCCACCACATGTCAGAGAAAACTTTGAACTGCCTAAATTCAGAAAGTATCTCATTTCTCACCTTCACCTTCAAGCCAAGTGTTCCTGTCCCCAAACAGAGAAAATTTACCTAAATCTCTTACTCCTAACCTACTGCCACCTTCTTCATGTTCCATCTCTGTACACATGTATATACATCTCCACTTAATTTTTTAACACCATCTTCACTTTCATTATGTATGTCCATCTGACCTTAATTGCCTTATCCTTTTTCATCTTTGACTCATCCAACATTATAGCCTCTAAACTGTTTTCAAGATCATTTCATATTGTTTACTTGCATGTCTGTTAGTGTTAATCATTTTCTTTTTTGTTCCCCTTCTGCTTCATTATTTCCTGCTTACCCCAGTGCTTTTTCCATTGCCAGGTCCATTAATTTCTTCTACAGCCCCAGACTACCTCTATTCTAAGGCTGGGGTCAGCATGGAACCTAAAGGCATGCTTGGGAGGTTGTGCATTTGACTACTTCTCCCAGAGGATTTTTATTTTCATTTATGACTGACTCCTTGATTTTTTTTTCTCCCCTGCATTCATCTGTTATGTCCATAGGCTATTCCCCACTATGGACCTTATCGCTCTACAGGAAATGCCTAGACAAATGCCTACCTCCCCTAGGATAGGCACACCCATTATTCCCCCTCAGCTGCTAAGTAACCCCAGGTGCCAATTGCAACTGGGTCATCTGGTCCATAGTTAGGGCTTTATCCTTCTATGTGTTGGCCACTGTTATTAGTTTTTTTGATCTTACTTAATGTGGGGTACCTTGTTTCCACCATTAACACTAACGTATTTAGAAAGTTACGTCATCTTTAGATTTTCTGAAAGGGAATAACCACCATCTTCTACATGTATTAACTGCCATACCAAAGGGGAAATCTGTAAGGGTTAAAAAGCCTTGTACACATAGCAATTTATTATGTGAATATAAACATGTAATTGAAATGCTTTTTGAGCAGGAGTTATGATGTGCATGATATATTAAAGGCTTAATGGTATATGCCTTATTTGTCAAGTGTAGAGAGTGAAGGAAAGATTATATATGAAAATGAAGAGAAGATCATAAACTGTCATAAAAACTTATTGGGTTCAATTCGCTCTCTCCGTTCCAAATAAATTGAGGAAAGCACAATCATTTTATAACCCAATGCAATGTTTTGGCTGATGCTTCGGTTCAAACCATTAAAATGTTAGAATATATGGCGGCCAGATCAAACTATGAATGCTATTATGTTACAAAGTGACTTGGTTTATTTTTATAGAGAGTAGAATATAGGGGATTTATTGATGCACTGTTATTTTATGACTCCATGCTTACATATGTATGTTCCCCTTTCTTTGTACAACAGGCACTGTCCCCTTTGGTGGATGCTTATCTTTCTTTTCTGAATTTAAGTGAGTTAATGGTATTAGATTCACTGCTATGGGAAATTATATTTCTAATACTACTGATGTTCCTTATGCCATTTCTTGCCCTTGTGGGCTGTCTTGCATTACTGAGACTAATGAAAACCTTTTCTGTAAGAATTAAAGAGTATATGAGAAACATCAAATATGGTATTGCCTAGTCCACTGACTTTGCATTTTCAAAAGTTTCATTCTAGCCAGAATGATGGAATAAAGGCTTCTGTTCTAGAAAAGGTGGATGATCATGCACATAGAAGGTTTGTTAAAGAAGTTAACCGTAACCTTCAGTATAATGAGAGTATTTTATTTTAAAACACAATATTCTGATTTACAAGGGACTAAATTAGGAAGTTAATCAAAGGGTATTTTTGGGAACTAATTATGATTGTTGTATTTGGTATTGCCTACCTTTAAATGTATATTTAACTGATTGTTGCTAATTGAGTGTGTTCATTTATTGATTCTTTTTAAAAAGTTTTGTCGTTCATTATTCATGTTTTTCAACTATTTATATATGCTTATTTTCTTGTTCTGGTTTTTTTTTTTTTTTTTTTGCCAGGAAGGCTTGCTGTTGAAGTACCAGTGGAAATAAGATTCACAGTACTGAAAGTTTTTCTTTAATTTTGTCTTTTAAGAAACCACGCCACTTAATTCTGTTGCAATATATATACACTGTGATAAGAAAAGTTTTGATATTTAGAAGGCTGTATTGTGTATTTTGTTAAGTTTAAGTTTAAATAATATCTTCATAACATTTTAAGAAGGTTTATGGACTTCTAAGACTTTGTTTTCCGATATCTGTATTATAAAGAAACGTAAAATAATTAAGAATTGAAAATAAAGCTGTTGGAAAAAAACAGCAAGATTTTATTGCAATATATTTTCTTGCATTTTATTTGGAAAATAAACATGTATAAGAAAGCTTTTGCTGCATACGCGGTTCTGTACAGTACCTTCACTTGGTGGACCCTGTTTTCCCAAAATCTCACCAAGATGACGGTATATACGACTGCATTTTATATAGCATATATCATGGACATAGGTAGGTTAAATAATAAAAAAGACAGGAATGTGATATAAAGGAACTTGAGCATGAGGGAGTGTATAAATATCTGGGAAATGATGAAGGACAATAAAACATGAACAAATGTGAACAAAACTCAGTAAGGAATATTTTAGAAGATTAAAATTAAAACGGAAAACAGCCCTGACATCTAGGAATAAAGTCCATGCTATAAATTTGCTCTTTCTGTTCTAACTTACAGTTTTGGTATGATTGACTGGCCCCAAAAGGTATTGGATCAGTTCGACAGGTAAACAATAAAAATGCTTCATGCCTATCAAAATGATATATAAAAATCAGTATATGCTAATATTATATATTTTGCTTTCTGAAGGAGGTATGGGCCTTCTCAAATTTGATTACATGTATAGATCTGCAACTGTAGGACAGCATACATATCTGCTGACTTCACGAGATCCAAACACAGTAAAAGCTTTAAAACATGAGAAGAAGTCTAAGACGACTTCCCTGCTTAATTTAGCAGAAGCAAGCAGGGAATGGAAATAAAACTGGAAGAAGATAAAAATCAGGCAGAAAATGAAACAAAATAAAGACTTTAAGAATCCTCAGATGAGAAGGTAAGAAATGTGAAAAAGGCAAAAATATAGTTGCAAGTACAGAAAATTCCTGCAAAAAATCAGAATCTGATGCAGGAATGATTAAGGAGAGGTGAAGTTAAACCATAAGATGAAAGGTTAATATTGGTACCCCAGGATGGTGGGAGAAAAACACAAATGCAGGTTTTGTAAAACAGAACTGAAAACAGCCACACATCTTGTTGCTGGGTGTGATACACTAATGGCAGAGGGCCTGTACCTCTCAACTGTCCAGAATTTTGGCTGATATTGTTGGTCTGTTCCTCATAAAATGTGTGGCTTTCTGGCAAATCACTGGGATGATCTTAGGACTGAAATAATTTAATAAGGACATATATTTGAGTTTTAAACTCCAAATCCTTCAGAATATGTATGTTAAAACAAACCCTGTTACTCTAGCAACTTTCTAAGTTTATAAGAGCAGTATTTAAAATATGTCCCTATTTTTGAGCCTTTGTCCCCCTATTTTGTTGGGCTTTGTCTAGATTTCTTGAACTAAGAGGCTAGAAGGTATGCTGTATACTGAAAGCCATAATAATGTGGTAAAACTGTTGTACTGGAGATTATGCAAACATTACAATACTGAAGTAGCTGAGAAGCTTTGGAAACATGAGCCACAAAGCTTTATACAGAATGATGAAGTTTATATCACATGGGATCACCCATTATCACCAGTTCAAAAAACAGATGCAAGAAAACCAGATATAGTAGTCTATGAAAAGACAAAAGTAGCACTGATCACTGAAACTGCTACACCCGGAGATTACAGTGTCTTACATACAGAGAGTTGCAAAGTCATAAAATACCAGGATTTGCAGACAGAAATGACGGCAATATGGAAAAAGGATATCTAGACAGTTTCAATAGTAGTAGGAGCAATAGGTCTCAAAGAATGTACAGTCATAATTAGATACGCTACTGAAACGTGTAACTGTATATGAATTACAGAATATGTCAATTCTGGGCACACTGTGGTACTGCAAACTGCACTTTTGGCTAACATCAAAGACTGAAACAATACTGAGTTCATGAATTTTAATCACACTTTGACTTAGGGATGGAGTCCATTCTTGTTATGGTACTAGAAACCCAAAAGACTTGGAGAAATTTAACAGACAAATCTATGTTATTATAAACAGTAGAAGATTCATAGTGTTAGAAATGGGTTAAGTAGTGAACTATTACTGTGGTATGTTATGACAGTTTTAAGTAATGGTAATCTACTGCTACAGAATAACATCAATATTAGATCTTTTTCTACTTATTTTTTTAAGAGTGATATATTTATAAGATTTGTAATAATGCTGTTGAATTTATTTAAAATTATTTTTTGGAAACTTTTTACTTCCATGTGTCATCTTTATGGCATCTACATTAGTACCCCATGTCCATAGTTGGGTCCCTCTACAGTGCAAGACTAAAAAAAGACCACACCACTGACTTGTGATGAAACAGAACCAGAACTTAAAAGTCACAATGGGCACAACAGACTCATACAGATTTATACAGATTCATACAGAATGTTTCATCAGAATGTTTCTGATGAAGTCTGTATGAGTCTGTTCTCAGACGAAAGCACTGATTAAAGTTTTGGTTGCGCTAATTCTGTGTTGGTGTTCCTCTCCTGCTGTTGGACTTTGTGGCCAGTGTGATTTTTAAGTTCTCCCTCTACAATACTGGCTGCGTCCATTGCAGATCTTAAGGGTATGCTGGGGAGTCTTGCTGTCAACTTCAGCCGGTGGGGAGTTCTTTTAATGACCTATCTATTACTCCCTTCCCCCTCCCTCTGTGTGGTCTGGGGGGGGGCAAACATCCAATTGGAGCATGTATTTCCCCATCTCCACTGCAGCTCTTCTTTAGACTAGACCTCCCCTTACAATAATGTACACAGCCTCCACCAAGGATCATCACTAGGAATACCTAAGTACCAGCGGTCCTGCTCACGTCTTTCAGATTGGGCATGGCCATCCCTCCCTGTAAATGCCTCAGACACTGAGCCACTATTCAAATCTAGGTCACCTTGGCCATAGTTAGGGCTTTCTTCCTCTATGCAATGGTACTGTATGAATTAGCTAATGATTTTGACTACATTGTATACTGCTTGTAAAAAAACACAAACAAAAAAAAAGGCTCCAGTAGAGTAATGTGCTGGCTGCACATGTATACAAGTCAACACAAATACATGCACCTTGATCAGTACATATGTATCTATCTGCTTCCAATATACAGACATTGATAATGGAGAGAAATGACTTACAGGGTCAATACTGTATCCTGAATTATGCATTGCAAATTCTTAAATAAGTAACACTAAAAACATTTTGAAAACATTGGATGCCTGTTGTAAATGGGTTCCTTCTCCCATTCCTAAAAAATGCTGACACTTTTACTGCTCTCCCCTACTGATACATTTTCAGTCTGCTAGTCACCACAAATGCTTCCCAGGTCTTTGGAGAAAAATAACGATTACTGCTTTTCTCATTAAAGGGTAACCACAAAATAAAAGCTACAGACTAGTCTCTTTCCCTCTCTCTCTCTTTCCCCTGGTCTTGTGTCCTTCCTGCTAGACAGGGTGTCAGTCAGCACATCAAATGAAGAAACATCTGAAAAGCCATTAACTACCATGGGATGAGCAGTTTAGCTTCAGAGCTAGATATTGCATATGGACTACTTTGGAATCCCTTATGAACAAAAGTTATAGAGGCATGGAAAATAGCAACCTACAGAGGTCTTTTTGTAGATCTGCTCTAGATCTGTAGTTCCAAATCATATCTTCTTCTGATTTAGCTGTCAAGGTATGGAATACAGTTACCTGAAATCAAGTAGTTTGACACCCTGCCCCTTGGAGGCCAGAATCATGTCAGCTGAAGTCACTCTTCCTCAGCCAAACTTAGAAAAGGAGTACCACAACCATCCTTCTGTTTTATTTTTCAGTTTTTTATGAACTGATTGACCCCAGAACCCAAAGAAAGAGAAGCCATGTTAAATGCAGATGACTGACTCCCATTCAAACATCATTCTACTGCTAGCTTTAGTGCACTTTGGAATGACCAGCTACTTGCGTGCAACTAGTTTTGCAATACAACTTTAATTATTAATTTAGACAAAATCAAAAGTATGCCGTTTGTATCACTGCCAGACTAAGGACTGTGACACCACTATGATGCATTCCCCTTCTTATGCTGTCATGATCAAAACTGTAACTCCTCCTCTATCCATTAAGAGCCATTACCTCATCTGTAAGATACTTATAGTGAACACTAGCTACGATCAGATGATACTAGGAGAGCACCAAGAAATTGAGGCCTTCAGCCTATGTTAGAATATGCCTTCTCATTAATAGTCAATAACTCTGCTTCCAAGATTTCATTAACAGCACTCTATTTCAAACATTCTCAGACTATGTATGCATTCAACAGTATCTATAGCAAACTGTCTCTTGTACTGGTACATTGCTGCCTTTCTTTGGAAAAAAAAGATAATATCTGACTATGAGTTACTAGCTGACAACAAAAGGGACACTAGTCTACTGATAATCTATTGACATATGAAAGTTGGATATGGTCTTTCACTTTCCTTTCACTCTTTACCTAGATTTAAGAGATCTTTGTGTTTTACCACCTCCAGTCTCACTACCTTGCTCCTAAGCACTAATGTGTACTTAGCCTGTTGATCAAAACTCTGGAACTGTATCTTGCATCATATTAAATGATTAGAATCTCTCTTCACATTTTATGTACTTTAAAGGCTGCACTTACAACACTTTTAGCCATGACAATGGCACAACAGATGTTCTTCATTGGATCACTGTTGCAGTAGCCAAAAAGACACGTGATGTATCTTGCCAAGGATTGGATGTCCAGGCAGTCCACAGAGCTCTGGACTCCTCCTTTATACCCTGTATGTCTGCCCTTAGTATAAGACTATGTGTCAATGTAAGAGGGATGTACAAATGTGAACAAACTCAGAACTTTCTTGCTGTATAGTACACTTTAGCAGATTTCTCATCAGCTGCAAAATTAGGCATATTAAGCTTCCCCATTGGTGAACCTTCCTTTATTCTGAAGAAATGTTTATTCAAATTGTCAGGAAGGGTAAATGTTTATCTGGGAGATAGATTCCCTGTAACGACACCCATTCTTCTTGTGCTTTTTATTTAATTTATTTATTTAGATAGTTGGGGAATAAACATGGTGTTAGGTCCTGTTAGATCTGCTTTTCATTTAGTCTTAAAATCTTCAAAATTGTCTGTAGAGAATAAGGCAAACAGTTGGTGTGTAAGGCCATGGTAACTGACTCTTTTGACAGATCTCTCCTCTCAAAGGAAAAATAAAAAGGTGTTGAAAGAAGCATCCAAGGAATCCTGGACTTTACCCTCTGTTCTGCAGTCTGGGTTTGATGTCATTGCTGAGGTACTTTCGCAGCCCTTGGACTGTCAGTCTGTTTCTCTTGGTTCATCTAGAATGTCCTCTCAGGAAGCTGCTATGGCATGGGATTTAAGCACAGTCACTATGTTCATATTTCAGGCTTCAGCTAAGAAGGGAGAGTCTAGGATCATAATCATAATCTCTGAGGGTGAGCGAGGTATTCAGACAATGGCAATGACAGATGTCACCAGATTTTTGATGGAGGTCAGGCCTTTCCCAAGTCTCTTAGGGTACAGATTCATAACAAGAGGACAGAAAAGACAAACATGTGTCATCTCCTACCACCTTCTACCCAGAAAACCTCAAGAATAATTTTGTTCGAGACCTATTTAAAGCACTACATTCTCTTCAGCCTTCACTTACTGTTTCCATATCTGTTAAGTGAAATAGATCCCCCTCTTACTCAGATAAAGAGATTCTTTCTGAATCAGATATTGAGGGATTGAACTGCACTACCCAGTTACCCTCTCCTACTCTTTGCAAGTCTGAATCAGAAGATACCCTTTCCTTAAAGTCCTCCATGAGGAAATTTCTTTTGGGAACACAATTTCAAAAATGGGATACTATAGAAGTATTAGAATCTCAGAAGATATATTGAGAATTATTAGAATGGTCTCCCAAACCAATAGTCTTTCTCTCAGTATGGGTGCCTTGGATGATGCATTTGCTTCAGCCTCTGTTTCCCCTGATTGCTAAACTCCTGCATCTAAGATACCTGACAGATTTTACAGGGTGCCTGGCACACAAATTCCTTAACCGAATTTGTATTCGCTGACCTTGCTATTAATCCGATGGATGAGGACAAAGATTCTAAGATCCTTTCTGTTTCTAACCATTTCCCAAATGACAAAGCTTGCTGTTCCTTTGATAGATTTGGAAAGAAGGTCTTGACATCAACAAGTCTTACTTTTAGAGCTGTTAAATGTCAGACTGACATATCAAAGCTTTTTTATCTATTTTTACTAACATGAGGTAAACCTTAGCTTCACTTCATATCTCAGACACTAAATATTAGTTAATAACACCAAAAAACAATAACTGTTAACACAAATGAAGGCAGCACAGTGTCAAGCAGGATCCCGTTTATTCAAACTAAAAAAAAAACAATAAAATGTACTAAGCGCTTTCACCCATAACCATAGTGGGCATCTTCAGAGTACAATAGTTATAAAATGCAACTTCCTGATATACACAGTAAGAAACACAACGCCCTAATGCTGTAACCAATAAATGACTAAAATGAATTAGTGTAATTGAATAAATTAATTAAACTTCACATATTCTTTTTAAAATACAATAGAACAAAATAGAATAATCTAAAATGTTGTTGCTGGACTTGTTGATCTGTATGCATTGACAAAGACTAAACCATACTTTATGTGATAATATATAATATGTAGTATAAAATATATAATATAATATAATAATATTGTTTCACCATAAATATAACATGAATAAAATAATAATTATTAAACAAAAAATTAACGTGTTACTAAAACACTATAAAACATGAAGCTTAGAAACATGTATAAATATATAAATAAACATATACATATATCCACGAAAAACACAACATAACAGATGTATCAAATTAGTCATAAACAATAAGATTTATGTTTTAATATGGTTGAAATAGAAATGTGGTCATTGATTCCTGGTGGGTTGGTGGCATCCAATCTCAATTGCCATAGACATTCTTTGGCTTCCAATAAATTTTTATCATCACCCTTTAAGTTGTTTGGAATTCTATCAATTACAAAAAATATAAATCTCTTAACTTGATGACATTTCTGGCTGTGTGTATATAATGAACTCACTGTTTTTTTTATTTTTAATGTCCCTTATGTGTTCCAATATTCATTCCCTAAGTTTTCTGATGGTCTTCCCTACATAGTAGGTGGAGCAACTCGTGCATGTCGCTATATAAACCACCATTTTGGTATTGCAATTTAAGAGAGATTGTGAGGAGACTGTGGCCCAGTTGATGTTTACATCATTGCTCTGCATTATGTGCTCTGAAATGGTTAGAGCTCCCACATCAACTAGCCTATACACAATGGCTTCTGACCCATAAAATACAACATAACCCCTGTACCTGCCCTTCTATGCCCTCAGTACTTCATCAGTATCGCCCAAATTGTCCTCTGAGCTCTCAAGACAAAAACCTGCTTGAAATCTATAAACCAAAATAAGTATGGGACATAATCTATACTCACATTGCATAGCCAACCTATGGAACTGTTTAACTCAAATTCAGTTAGAACTTTATCTAGCCACCATATATTTAACTCCTCTCTCAACGATTTTCTGACTAACGTATGGCTATGCCAGTGCTCCTCTCCTGTATGATCTACATCAAGAAATATTTTACATTCTTACTAACCTTTCAACATACTACCAGTCTACACCTGTCCCCTCCCCATTTGTGGGAGGGACTTAAACCTTTTTATATATATATTTTTTATTTCCTAGCTTAATAGACTATACAGTATAGTTGTATAAACGGATTGTCATATTTGTCATTTTTTATTATTCCATCCCTGGTGTCTCCTCTTGCTTTATCGTATCCTCTGCATCCCATTGTCAAATTGTATGCAAATATGCATTTTTAGTTACATCTATACTATCGTTTTATTTGATGTTATCTAACTCTGGATCTTTTCTCCCTGAGTCTCCACTGAAAATGGATATTTATTACCTAGTCTGACTTCACCGGTAAATAAATGTCAATAAACAAATAAAATAAATAATCAGGATACAGCTGAGGAACTGAGAGTATTGCAACACTTGCCATGGATTTTCCTGATAGTCATCTCCAGAGTAGAAGAGAAATCACTCCCACCTGGGAAGTCTGGTTCCAGAAACATTGCTGTGTGTAGCTCTAAGAAAAACTAAATCTTGCTGGTTCTTTTAAGCTATTCTCACAAATTCTGCATCCTTCTCCAGCAGAGATTTGACATTTCATGTGTTAAAAGCAAATTTCTGCTGCCAGAGTTTAGTTTGTCTTAATGCATCCTGATCCTGCCTAACACCTCACTGGAACTGCATTGGACCTCTACTCTTCATTTTGCAGGTGACAGCCCCACATAGTGACTCCCCCTAATTGTTTAGGCTGAGCCTGAGAAAGTTATAGATTCACCTGGTTATCGGAACCTCACCAGTAAATACCAGCCCAATTATGTCTTCATGGTAGATCTTTGTAACCCTGTTCTAGGCAAAGTTCTCAGATTTTTGTAAGCGAAACCCCATGGGGTCATTTTAGATTGCTGTTAGTCCAGCTTCTCTCTTTGATCAAGTTGCCACAGGAGGCCCTACCAGGACTACATGATCCAGGTAACATACCTGTAAGGAACATATCAGCCCAGAAAGCCTCCAACATTAATAGGTTATCATGCCATGAGAAAGTGGACTCATGATGAGAGAAAGAATAATCTGTATATCAATAATGTGGATTATGTTTGGTTCATTTTTCTGTCATTTTTATACCATTTCAAGTTGCTTGCTTACTTGCATATTTATTTTACAGTTGTCGCCTCACAGTAAGACGTTGTCCTGTTTGATTCTCAGCTAAAGCATCTTCTGTGTGGAGACATGCGTGAATGGGCATACCTTCATTGAAGGTTGTACGTCAGGGCTGGCAACTCGGTAAGTAAAAATCTGCTGCCAATCATTAGCGGACCGGAGTTAGCTGTGGCAACCCCTAACCGGGAAAAGCCGAAAGAAACAACAACAACATTAACCAAGTAATTCAACTAGTTCAATGACTCTTTTCAACCATGATATATTCCAGAGGTGCAACAAATGGAAACCAAGTAACAGGTTTGTACAATTTACAGCTTATATTTATTTAGTACTGCATGTACACATACAAATCCATCAGACTGCAGTTTTCTGTAAGGGTGCAATATTTTGAGAGTTTCCAAAGGGCTACATTGATGAAATAAAATTCTAGTTTAGGATTAAGTATATTCTTGCTTAAGGAAAGTTGCATTTCTGGAATGTTTATTAATTGTATGTGTCTATTTTAGTTGAAATAACACCTTGGTACAAGGTGATATGCAAGCGAAAGATAAAGGTGGGTCAAAACTGAGTTCATAGTTTTTGAAGGATTTTACTTTAAGGCTTTTCCAGGTCTCTACAATGTACAGTAAAAGAACATTCAAGATTTCTGTGGTGTTCCACAAAAAATGGAAGTGAACTTTGAAGAGCTGACTTGCAGATCATTACTGGTACAGCAAAAAATGTACAGATCATCTTACAGTAGTTATTTTATGGGGTGAAGGTCTGTTCTCTTCTTTAGGATGGATAAGATTATTTGCATATAGGGTGGTGATCAGAGATGAAACAGAAGACATGAAATCACTGATGAAAACAGAAAAGAACTCTCCAGAGCATGGAGTCTTGGAGGATACATGACTGGAGAATACTAATATAATGGCTGACAGGAAGGCTTTATAGACATGCATTTCTCTATAACTATGGACCTTAATCTGCGACTATCTTACAGATTAAAAGCATTATTCACTGCTTATTTTTTATTCTTCAGTTAATACCAGTTATGAAATAATTATAAACTTCTTGCTAGCTTTAATATCAGTATTTTATTTGAGTCTCCCAAGCTTACTGACCTCATTCATGCTTGGTGTTAGTTGCAGGCTGGTGGCAGTTACTGGGGATTGACAATTCGGTACTCTCCTCTGCTCTTTATGCTTTTGGTTTGGCTTGCTAGTTTTCAAATTTTAAACAGGATCTGGTCAGCTTATGTTCTCAGATTAACTTCTATTAGGTGGACAATTCAATTTATAAAATCTAATATCTTGACCGCCAGTGGGATGTACTCATTTTACATAGAGTACAATTCTTCTGCTCAAGCCATCCAAAGATGGTTGCAGGTTCTGTTATTTGGTATATTCTAATGTTATTTTATTGTAACAACTAATAAACTTTAGGAATCTGGAAGTCTCCCTCCCATGATATCTAGGGATAGCAGAACTCTGCATTAAATACTATGGATATAGTGTATTTAGCAGAGCTGAAGAAGTCGGCAGAAAAATTGGGGTGTTGGGAGATATCATTTATCCTCTTGGTTCACTAATGATTACTGAGACTCCTGACTGTATCTGCATTGGTGCCTGGGTTGTCACTACCCTCATTATTATATACCGATTATGAATCTTCACCCATATTTCTTGGACTTTTATGCTGTGTGAATTTTTTTCTTCTAAACTGGGTGTACTAAACTGGAGTATTAAGTAACTGATTTGTACTCTACACCTACTCGTGTTTTCAGGAATTATGACTGATACTTTTACTGTTACTTTTCATTTACAGGGTTGTTTAAGTTTAGCTTCTAACATGTTGGATGTGCAGAGCAGACAGCCTAGTCACACAAGTTTGAGGCTAGTAATACTGTTTTTCATCACGGTATTTGTGACAATCATGATGCATCAGAGTTCATTCGAGCTAGAGGAGTCTTTGGAGTGACAGGTGTTGAGAAGCATCATTTAGCATTTATAGAGCTGTTTTGGGTTTGTATTTGCTCCATAGGTTCAGAGGTAAGTATTAACCTAGCTGTCCTTGTGAGCCATTTTAAGCCAAGACAATTTCTCTTTTTGGTCTCAAATTATCCTATCCCATTTGGTAAAAGATTGGCCTTACCAATCCCATGGTCATTAATAATGTATATTACCCCTAATGATAATAACTGGGATCATACCATAGAAATTTAAGGGGACCCACACATGGGATAAAGCTTTTATTAGCTGCCTCTGTCCATTAGTAGTACAGAGGACAGTCCTGGGGTAAATTTGTTCTTTCCTATCCACAGTTCTAAGTTGCGCTTGAATACAGACAGCTATAAAAACTACGTTGTTTGCCAGATTTGTAAGTCACTGCTCATTGTTATTGCTATTATATGAGCACTGTTCTTGGTTATTGCTATTATATGAGCACTGTTCATGGTTATTGCTATTATATGAGCACTGTTCATGGTTATTGCTATTATATGAGCACTGTTCATGGTTATTGTTATTATCTGAGCACTGTTCATTGTTATTGCTATTATCTGAACACTATTGACAATTTTGTTTTGTTGACTGCTTTTCTTCATTTCACTTAATGGAACTGGGAATTACATTTACATGTAATTAACTTGCACTGGGAACATACATTTTGTTTGGTTTTACTCTTAGTTCTTTTATTAGATGGAATTTAGATTCATTTCTTCCATGTATTTAATTATGTTGCTCTGTTGTCATAGCAACAGATTTTCTTTATAAAATGCAGTAATTTAAAATACTACAGTTAGCATTTTTATCTGCATTCTGAATTAGATATTTGTCTAATATCTTACTTTAACCTTTCATTATTAATCCTCTGTTCTTTTCTTTCAGATTTAATGATGTGCAGTATTTTAATAGAACTTTAAGCATGTTAATATAGTTATAGACAGTCAGATTTAGTGACATACAGTACCTAGTTACTGCCAAAAGTTTATAAACTCATTTTTGTCTGACTCTATTACAGTATCTTGGATGTACAGTCAATGAATAATACTGTATAGCATACATTTTATTTTTTCGATATAGCTTAAATGTACATTTGCATTTAAGATAGCAGTGCATAAGGCTTTTCCCTATTGCTTCTCTTTGTCCATTTACTGCCGATTCTCTGCACCATGCTTTCAGTTTCACTGTGGTATCCTTGTAATTTCTGTTGTTAAGACTCTCCTTTAAATAGGATCCAATAAGATTTGTTGAATAAGAACTTCTTACAAACAAAATGGATGAATCAAGCTCGCCGAAAAATGTACCTTCTGAAAGGGTGAATAAAATATGTTAAACATTTTTTTGCAGAGGGTAACTCCTCTGTATCTCCTGTGTGGGGGGTTTTGCCCTCCAGGCCCTTATTTTTATATGCCAACTCCATAGTTGCATAATATCATGAAAAGAAAAAAATTGTCTGGTAAGGGCTAAACACTTGGGAAGGTTCAATGTCTGGTTACTGCCATGACTTGTCTCAGTCTCTGTTATAAAAGTTTAGATTTACAGAGGCAGAAAAGTCAGTAACAAATAATAAATAAACACATTTGCATTTTACTTTTTTTGTTCCATCTTTATGGATTTGATTTATACTCTAATTTACAACTGATATTTTCATTATTGCTTGAGGGTAAAAGACAGTCATGCTTAAGACTTTTACCTTTTACTTAAGGGCCTGTGTGGTTCAGTGTTTGTTATTTTTAGGAGCATACTAACATAGATTTACTCTGCATGGAGTGTGTCGAAACGGTTTATCTTAGTCTATAACAGAAGCATAAATCAATTCTACACACAGTTCAATTTTTATTTTACTGCTACTTCTACATTCCTTCGCCCTTTTGTTCATTTTAATAGTGTCAGTCAAACTATTGTCTCAAAACAGTAATTTTATTAAAACCATTGTGTCTACTACATGCTTCACTCCCAATCCTATCTAATAAAACCCATATACCCTTTATGTATTCCCCTTGAATTAAGTTAGAGCAAAGCAGACCCCTCCAAGTTCATATCCAGACACATTAAAACAATTTGTATCTCATGAGATAAAGAAAGGAATTTCATCACTAAAGAAACCACCATTACTATGCGATCTCTAGACATTACTTTTACATAGATGAGCAACGTGTATCAAGTCCCTATCGGAGAACAAATGCACTCAAAAAGAATATTAATGTACAGATATCATCCAGTAAAAAACAGTTTGTGACATCACAGCACCATATTAAGTAGAACATACTGGAAAAAAGGAAATGGTGCTCTGTAAACATGGCTTTGCTGTTTAACAAACCTAAAAAAGCTCAGCTAGGAAAAGTAACTGCAGCAGTAGTTATAAGGACAGCTGTTTTACTTTCCCATGGCTAAGCTGCATTTAGCAAGATGGGAAGCAAATAAAGAAAATGTAGTGCAATTGTGTGTGTGTGTGTGTGTGTGTGTGTGTGTGAGTGATAGACATTGAAAAAGATGGACACTTTTTAAATCTGACCCTAATTCACTTGAAAAAGAAATATGGAAAGAGGCTTTCCATCAACATGCATTGTCTGAACAAAGGGAAGTATGAAACCATAATGTCTGTCTTTACTGACTGATTGTAATCTTCAACAATTTACCAGGAAATCATAAAATTCCAGAGACAGGACAAAAAAATGAGGAAAATCAGGGACAGTTGAGAGGCATGGAGGGGTTGCAAGAGTTTGCACTGTACGTTGTGTTTCACTCATTTGATGAGACATCTGAGGAGTATTTAGTCAGAAAGTGGTTGTGATTGCTAGAGACGTGTGCGTGCGTGTGTTTTTGTGTGTGTGTGTGTGTGTGTGTGTGTGTGTGTGTGTGTGTGTGTATTCCATGCATGCCCCCATCTATAACAGTGCCCTCTCCTAGAAGAGCTACAGGCATTAACCAGCCACTGACTAAGGACTAATAAAAAAAGCAATCAAGAAACAATTTACCAGATAGACCATTAACTAAGTGCAACAGTGCCCTCCAGGATAGGCATTACACAGGAAATAATAAGCCTTCCAGGGGTATAGAGGCACTCTGGCTATGGGATCAGGCTTCACAACTCCACTGGGCAGTTTGTAATCTCCCCAATAGCACCCATCCTGTTGGTCATTACTAATTGCTTCTTCTCCCATCTAGCAGTATTGTGCTCCTTTCGTGTCCATCTCAGCTATACAGTACTTTAACCACATCATTTTCAGTCACCCTTAAGATCTCCATTGGAACTACAGCATGCATAAAAAATAAATATGAACAACTTGACCCTTTCCTCATTAAACACACAACCTGCATATAGTCACAGTTGTTGAATCTTAGCTAAAGGAAGATATCCTTGATCTCTGCCACTGACTTGCAAACTCTTCATACTTGTATAATGTTAGCTATTGAGAAGGATCAGAAGAAGGTAGGCTGTTCCTCTATAAATAGTAAACTTACTCTCCACATGAAAACTCATAACAATAATGCCTATAAGCCAGGCTCATAAAAATGATGCCCATGAGTCAAGACGAATTACTATATTACCATGTAAGGAACTGTCACAAGCTCTTAATAGATGTAGCATACATACATCTCCCAGTGTGAACAACAGATATAGATGGCATCATTCCATACCCCTCATCCACTATAATTCCAGGAGAATTTGACAGTAATCTTCTTGGCTGTTTGGAAAATGAAATAAATGAATTTCTTGCAGTCCTTGACCTTTTGCAATTAATTATTGAGCTAACATGTTCTAACCAGAAGCCAAGAAAAACTCTCTATTTTACATTGTAATAAATATTCCTAACTCCATCTCCTCCATTATAGTCTGTCCTCCATCCTTAGTGATCATTGTCCCAAGACATTCTCTCTTACCACCTCACCTCTCAAGTAATATACATTTCTAATCTGAAAGTCCACCTTAATTCTACAGACTGCTCTCCTGTTTTTCAATGTTCAAATCTTGATACAACTTTCAACTCCCTAATGTCCATCATCCTTTCTTTCCAAAGCAATTCCTTAATTGCAAGATTTATAAAACAACAGATAAAAAACTGACTGACCAGAGCTAAAAGCAATACTTAAAACCAAATTTGGATTTCATAGATAAAAAATCCAAACTTCTTTTTGACCACGACAGATTCATTATCATTAGAAATGTATCCAAAAAATCCTTAAGATGTCACAAAACCATAGATTTCAGTACCCAACAATATTCTTTTCTGGACACAATAAAGCTTATCACTGAGTGCCAAAACAAAGATAACTTATTTGAACCTAATATCAATTGAACAAGGTCCTTTTCATTTGTAACTTCTTAAAGAATTCTCCTCCTTACCCCAGACTAATTCCCCTTCTTGTTAAAGTTTCCTTTCCCTATATCCCATCTATTTCTATTGAATTCATTCCTGCCTTCTAGTTTCATTATATAAAGAGAAACAAAAATAGGAAAACTCTTATATTCAATCCCCCATGATACTCCTACAGGTAACAACCAATTGCATCCTTGATTTTATTCACCTTGTAAAAACACATTGATGTACTCTTTCATTAAAACACATTGATGCACTCTTTCATTCTGTATTTAACTTAATTATGGCATTAAATACATTTCCAGCTGGAAAACTGCAGTAATAAAGTTACTTCAAAAAATACCAAACCTTCCTCACCCTCCAATTTTAGGCCAAATTTTGTTTTCCCTAACCTAGGAAGACACTTTGAAATTGTAGTTTATTTACATGTTTCTTTCTATATCTAGCAATACCACAGCAACTCCAGCTACTAAAATGATTTCTTGACTGGTACGAGTGCAATGACTTCAATTTGGACCTTTTAGATTTTATCCTAATGAAAATGGATAGCAGAAATCTCACTGATGTGATTTGCCTTTTTCACTAAGGCCTTTGATTGAGTGAATGAAAGTTTACTTTACAAATCCCTCTTATCTATAGGTTCAAGCAACAAAGCTAAAAACGTGTTTAAAGATTTTCATATAGATACTTCTCATCAAAAACTGGTTTAGCCTTAGCTGACTCCACTCCTATTCATATAGGGGCCCTTTAATGGCCTATACTATCTCCTCTCCTATTCTGTACCTTTATAAATAGACTTCCTTCTGAGTTACTGAAAATACCAAGTCTCTTATATGCAGATGATGTGGTAATTTATGTCTGACCCCTTTCCCTTGGTAATAAAAAGTCTCCTTGAAGATGGTCTTCTCATGGTGTACTTATGGGTTAATGCAAACCATACATAACATTAGGAAAACAAAAGCAGTTTTATTTGATGGTCATCAAAAACTAGTTTTGGCATCATAAATTGCCATACCCCATTCAACACCACTAATAGTGTGGCAACTATAGAAACTTACAGGTATCTAGGAATTTGGCTTGAGGAAACTAATGCAAAAATGCATAATCTTTTATTCTGGGTCTGGAAAATGTCACATACCCTGCTTCACAACTCTAGATCAGCAAGAGGAAAATGGATTTTCTTTTCTCAGCTTGAATATGGTCTCTAAGGAAAAATAGTCATATCTTGCTAACAACGTCTGCCAATTTATGTGTTTGCCCCTTATTATGAACACTTCCTAGTCTTAGCAACAAAATCAAACCGACCTCTAATCTAGTAAAGAGTTAACATATTCCTGACTTCTCTTCTTTACAAACTTGTTAATTTAAAGCCTTTCTCCTTTTCCTTAACAGGCTTACATCGAGGACTTGTCACTAAAGTCTAAGATCACTTCCTTCACTTCCTCCCAACACAGTCTCTCACTGAACCTTTCATAAAACTATATTGTACCAATCACAATTTCTGTGTTGTAACTCTTTCACTCTGAGAATCCTTTCCTGTCTCTCTAAAATGTTGTAAATCTTATCCACTCTTCTACAAAGCCATAAAATATTGTCAATTTGAATCAGTCAATTGTAAATATTGCCAAGATGACTATCCCTCATAAAGTATTACCCACACCTTTCTCCTTTTTTTCCTCATTATTTATATTTAATTTTTCTAGCAAAATGTATATCTGAAATCTGCACACTTCTAAATCTGTCTTTGCTTAGCTATGTTGCAATTTTCAATTATTTAAAAATGAATTAGGTAGATGATATACTGCCAGCTGCTATGTATAACTTGCTTAATTCCTTTTCTGATTTAGATATGTTGTATTCCTTAAGAATTAAATTAAATAGGTTGTTCTTTTAATTAGATATATTATTAGGTTTTTAGCTATTGAATTTTCATCTCATCCTGTTCTAATTCTGATATCATAATTTACATTATATCTACGGTCATTGACTTGTCCTCTTTATGCATTTGTGCCTAGTTTATCTATCAGTTATTTTGTACATTGTACACATTTCTCTTTCTATTACATTTCATTATTTTTGTTGTGCATATATTCTGAATATACATTATTGGGCATGCTCTGAAAAATGGCATTTTTAGATTAGCGTTCTATCTCAACTAACAAACTGAAATATCATTAGGGAAATAAATATTTAAACTTTATGCTGAATTTGCACTGTTTTTTTTTTTTGCTGCTTATTTCAGCTGTACAGCTGTGTTACATTGTCTGCATTTGCTGTGATCCGATGTACATGGATAAAACCAGGTATGTGCCATACAAAGCACAGTGTATACTTTAAAAAAAATATATTATTTTTGAATAATGAAGTGCACTAGAATTTATATTTTTATTTGTATATTTGTCATGGTTTACACTTATATATTTTTCTTAAGTGACTAGACTACACTTTCTAGAGTTGTCAAGCTACATTGTGGGGGAGGGTTGCTGCATTCTGGATGCTGGCATATAATTCCAAAAATCATGGTTATTCCCTTGCTTCAACTCTTACCTTTTTGATTTTGGCCTTTAATTAGTGTGCAATGGCTTGGAAAGTTCTCTTTGCCTGAACAGGTCTATTTCAGGTCCATCTGACACTTCCTCTGCATTTTTGTTGATCACCTTGAGCTGCTTCCACCTTCCACTGTTAGGTATTATCAGGTTGGGGTGGATGGGGCTTCAGTTAAGCTTATCACATCAATGAAAGATGTATCCAGGTAAGGGTTAATGGCAATCATCCAAGGAAGACACTTTGTAATGGTAGGAATTTTTCTTGTCATATGCAGAAAACTAGTTTATCATCATCATCACTTACAAGACTCATCTCTATTGTTTTATCTTGGGCACTGCTAGTTAATACCAGATCAGTTTGCAATTGCCTCTAACCTGTTGTAGGAGACTGATTCTGCTTTTATCATAGAAAATTGGTTGGACAAGAATTTTGGACCTCTAGCCATAACTACAGATATCTGCGTTATTTAGTGCCATAAGTGAGGCGACATCAGGGGGAGTAATAACTATTTGTTTTAGATCCACTTTTGAAGTGTCTCAGACTGAAATTGAGTTTACCTTCTCTTTTGAATATGTCTTCAAGACAGGAGAAATTTTAAGATTTCTCCTTTATATATAATGCCAAGGTATGAGAGGACTTTTCTACAGGTGTTTGCAGATGGTCTACCTGATCAAATAAGATGGTTGATTTTAAGAAATGTTAACATCTGGGTTGTTGACAGATCTTCGGAGCTCTTCCATGATTTCTTCCAGCTGTAATCAATCACAACAAATTCCTAGATGTACTGTCTAATTTACCCACAATGCAAAATACTTTCATATTTGGTGATTTCAATTATCTATTGATAGGCTGCTACAACAGTACCTCATAATCTGGGTATGCCAAAAGGTTCTCAGACTTAATAAATAACTATTCCATTGAACAAATTGTAAAGCAGCCTATTAGGGTTATAACATTGGCGATCTTGTCCTCATCACCACTGCTATAGATGTATCACTCTTGCAGTGTCTCCATCCCTGGTTAAATATATTCACAAATTAGTAACCTTTTGCTGTAATCCATGGTGGTACAGCGATAGTGTTGTTGCCTCACAGCAAGAGGTTCTCCCGTTCAATTCTCGGCTGGAGTGAGGGGAGTGTCTTCTGTGTGGAGTCTGCATGTCCTCCCTGTGGTTGGGTGGGCATTCAAAAGACATGCGTAAATGGGTGTACCTTTGTTGAAGGTTGGACGTCGAGCTGGCACCTCGGCATTCATGAAAAATCTACTGCCAATCATTAGCGGACCGGAGTTCCGCTGTGGCGACCCCTAACCGGGAAAAGCCGAAAAGACAAACAGTAGCCTTCTGCTGCACACTCTCAGATACCAGATAGTAATTAATTTGAAATATAGGGTTTTCAAGTGGATAAACCTACACATGCTCTATGAAGAGCTCTAAAAATTTACTTGTAATATCCCTAGCCATTCACTCTCAGCTACAAACGCAAGATAGTTTAATACCCACCTGTGCAAGGGTATACATGGAGTAGTCCCAACTAGAAACAAATATAATTGAAAATTTAAAGCAAAACACCTTTGTGACTCACTAACATAAACTTTATAACAAAAGAAAAAAAAGATCTGAAGTCATAAAGCAAAACCATTTTTTCCTCCATTAAAAACCCAACTAAAGAGCTAAAAGAGATTATTAGCATTATCAAAGTAAAAGATGAACTAAATACAGCACGTGAAGCTAAGGATAACTATATATCCTTTAATTGCATCAGAAGTAGTAATACCCAGCAGTATTGTGAACCAATTCAAAATGCTGTTGCACTCTCTGACCTAAAAATATATCTAATTACTTGCAGACAAATTTAGTACCGACTTTACCTAAAAAGCAACCATTAAAACTCCACAAATGTTTGAGCCCCTTACTCTCCATAGGTCATCAAAGAAGAGATCTTAAATGTTCTTTCAAAAACTAAAAATATCACTTTCATAGGCCTAAACAATTTATGTGGTTGCCTAATAACTTATACCAAAGATATCCTCATGGAAACCCTCTTAAACTTAATTTATGATTAGCAACAGGGAATAACGTCCCTTGATAAGGGGAGGCCTACCAGTAACTCTGTGAACTATAGACATATCAGCTTAATGAATCTAATTTGCAAAGTCATAAAACCCATCATATCTGACTTCATTAACTGCAACATTAAAAACCTCACTCAGCTGGGCTTTCAACAGTGTGGCTTTGTCAAAGGGAAGTCATGCTTACTTAACTCAATTAACTCCTTTGATAAGGTCGCAGAGGCAGTGGACAGTGGTCATTCCGTTGACAAAGACTATGTGTATTTGGCCAGTGCATTTAATAACTCCCCCATACTGGTATTGTACAAAAAACTAAGAGCCCTAAATGTAGACCCCCCCATGCTAAAGTGGATAGCTAGTTGTTTGAAAGATAGAACCCATTTCATCAAGGTATCAAAGCCACCTAAGAAAGTTAAAAAGTAATTAGTGGCATACCTTGGGCCTCAGTGCTGGGGGTATTTTCTTTTTGATATGCACTTATCAGACCTTCAAACTATGAGCCCAAACTGATGGCTAACTAAGTTTGCTGATGTCTGTAATTGGAGTATCATTGTCTGATCCCATGGAAATAGAATCCCTACAACAATAATTCATTCTTTCAAAAACTGGTGTACTGGTAAGGGGCTGAAATTAAATGCAAAAATTAAAATGCTTTTAGTAAACAACTCTCATCTACAATTTACGACATAGCCAGTGCCCTACTCCAAACAGACACAATTGCCACAGACCCTGATGCCTTGGTTGACAACTTACTCTTCTTTAAATAACATATGACCTCTGTAATAAGGGAATTCTTTGGTATGTACTTATCCAGACACATTGCTCAACTAGAAAGATCCAAGAAGTTCCTAAAAAAAAAAAAAAAAAAAAACTAGACTTGATGCCCTGTCCTTATATTCAGTCTATTATAGACTCCTTTGTCGTTATCTGTATCTTGCATTCCATGTCATGGAGGACACCACTCTCCTTGATCTTTTGTTTCTCCACAAGAAAAATAGCTCCACAAATACTAGAACTAAAGAATTAAATCTCTACCAATACATAAGTAAAATATGCTGGACAGGCAGGTACCCCAACTGTGGAATAGGTGTCCCTTGTATTTTAAACCGAGTGGTACCCTTGCATCTTTCAAGATGAACCCTGATGATTGGATGGGCATCCATAAATTCTTTCCAGACCTGACCTACTTTGCCCATCTAGAAGACGGGAATACATCATGAGGGTGGGAAATGGCAAGGCAGTTATGGTCTCATAACTTACTTGCTTTGTAATTCTTATGATCCTGTGATGACTCACCTTTGCTCAGGAGCTGTACTCTGTTTCCCATGACCGAAGACATACTTTAGATTTGCTGTTGCCATTGGGAATGGTCATATCAATCCTGAAAGTACATGAGGTTTCTTGCTCTGACCACTTTCAGATCTATTTTAAATTGGGGGTTTCCTCCTTTTAGCTACCTAATAACAAGCTAACCCAGTTATTGGATCAGAAAACCATAACACATACTTCTGTCTCCCTTATTGGATCAATCCATGCCAGAAAGCAGTGCAGATGAGATAGACTCACTGGGATGGCCCTACAATCAGTGTGCTTCATATGCTGTAGATCAGCTTGCCTTGCTTTGTGTTCATTTCCTGTCAGTTGTTCCCCATTCATAGGTATTTACTTGTTTAGCTGCCCTTTTGGTCCATTTTCAGCTTGGCTAGTTTCCCTTTTTGTTCTTGAAATAACCTATCCCATTTTGTAATAGATTGGCTTTACCCATCCTTGGTCAATAATTATATACTACCCCTAATGAGAATAACTGAGATCATACCATAGATAATTTGAGGAGACTCATGCATGGGATAAAGCATTTAGGAGCTGCCTCTGTCCATTAATTGCACAGCAGGCAATAATGTGGTAAATTGTGTTTCCCATCCATAGATTTAAATTGCACATGAATATGGAGAGGGATTCATTTTGTTTTATGTGGATGGGAGTCTGTTCCAGAGCAGTGGTATCCTCTGCAAGATATACCTGTCCCTCCAAACCATTCTGTTGATGCTGCAGAACAGGTTTAGATCCCTAGACTAGGTATTTCTGATGCCACTTGACTTGCTGTTGTGCAGTAAATCCATCAGTAATGGGTTGGAGGATGCTTTGTATGCCACACACGTCACTGCTCAGCAGTCTATAGGATACAGAGTATAATGACAGGGCTTTGAGTCAGCCCATGTAGGACATTTGTTTAGGCCTCATATCTTTTGATTAAGGAATTTCTCTGGGCATTACAGCTGTTGCATGTGTTTGGAGAGACACATGCCAAAGGAGGCATTATATTCAAAGACTGGCCTAATTAGGGCTGAGTAAAGTCTCATAATGCCTGTGAATCATGGCAAGATCAAAGCCTTTGTATGTTACAGACACAGGGGATGCAGGGCAGGAATGCAGACAAAGGACATGCCGTCTCGATTTTAAGTGTGATCTGGATGCTCATCGTTCAGTGCACTAGTACGAGATTTTGTCACTGAGAATTTGTTCTATATTTAATTTTTCAGAGATGCTCTTTCGAATAACTGGCAGTTTGCATAGCTGGCCTTTCTAATTGCTCAGATTTCTGTTTTCAATCTGTTAAATGTGAGACTTCTGCAAAGAAGATGACCTCGCTTTAGTGTACACTTCCCCTGTGGCTTCCTTTAATTAGCACATGGCTTGGCTGCAGAATATTAAGACTTTTGGTAGTTAGACTGCATCTGTTCTGACAGTACTGATTGTACTCAACTTTTGAATTCTGTCAGTGGTGTGTTAGACGCTGGACCTACCACTTGTACCATCTTCCTTTAATCCCTAGGTCCACATTTTTGAAATTATCATCACATAGCTAAGGTTGTGTTGTTTTATCTGTTTTAAAAGAAACTTTGACTATTCTTGTATTGAAAATCTATCACCTGACCTAGGCATTCTGGAGACCAGCTGATCTCAAATTTACCTATTCTCTGTAAGATAGTAACAAGACTAGACATACTCAGTTGTATTCATATTTAATGTCTCTGGGTTTCTTCAGTCCACAGCAGGATTTAAATGATATTTTGGTGGAGAAGGCTCAATAATTGCATTACATCTTGGTCCCCTTGATTTCTCAGTAACATCTACAGAGCTCCTGAGAAACCACTGCATACTTACCTCCATTGTCTTTGAATCATTTGCCTTTTATATTTCAGGGAAGTTCCTGCAGGTTGTCTTTGGCATGTATTCTTCTTCCAGAGTCACACTGCATTCTGCAGTTCCATGGGACTTGGTACTGGCTTCCTTGTTGTTCACTACATATCTTGTTACCACTAGGACCGGCCTTAGGTCAACTGCTGCCCTAGGCAAAAGGGCTCTACAGTGCCCCATGACACCACCCAGTGCCCTCAACCTGGTCTACATCCACCAAATAAATACTGGAAAAGTGCTTGTACTAGAGTGGTGCCCTAGGCTGCCGCTGAGTTGGCCTATGCCTAAGGTCAGCTATGGTTACCACTGAAAGATGTCATACATTGGAGAGATGGACAGCATCAATGTTATGCTGGTGATATTCAGCTTAGCCTCTCTTTTTCATGAGTAAATGTTAGACTTCACCATAATGGAAGACTGTCTGAGCATTATTCTTATTCAGATGTCACATATTCAACTGATTTAAATCTAGCTTAAACAAGAGAAATGGTAATGTATTGTACTGTAAGACCATCACATTTTCCCAAGTGTTCTCAAGAAATTTTTACTGTGAAAACCAAATGACATTTGTGTCAAGAGTTCAACATCTAGGAGTCATTTATGAAAAAATGCTAAATGTCAGATGTTCTGAAGTTGCCATACTTTTCTCGGGAAAGTCTCCAGGATTAAACATTACAACCATTGGAATGGTCTTCTCAGGAATGTCTCCAGGATTAAATATTCCATCCCTTGGAATGGTCTTCTCGGGAATGTCTCCAGGATTAAATATTGCATCCCTTGGAATGGTCTCCTCAGGAATGTCTGCAGGATTAAACATTGCATTCCTAAGAATGGTCATCTCAGGAATGTCTCCAGAATTAAACATTGCAACTTTTGGAATAGTCTTCTCAACAATGTCTCCAAGATTAAAAGTCACATCCCATGGAATGGTCTTTTCAGGAACGTCTCCAGGATTAAAACATTGTATCCTATGAAAAGGTTGTGCTACCACTGTTTGCAAGCCCCCCCCCCCCCAAGTCCGAGATCACCATAACATGGAGAGAATGGAATATTCTGAGAAATGGCATCTTGGACTTAGTGTATGCAAGGCAGTTTTTTTTTTCATTCAGTCTCCCTGTTTTGGGACTTGCTGCAGTGGGTCTAGACATTTCAAATGGTTACCCTTAAAACATCCTGTCAAACAATCCTCCTGTTTTGCTCCCATCTTGGGAACCAATTCTGATCTTCAAGGTAAGAAGTTCTTCTAGAAAGGGCTTAGTGACATTATGCTTTTACACAGAAAATCAGACAGAATATATTGTAATAGATAATCTGGCCAAAGAAAAGGTAAACTGCTTTAGATACAACTATGTTTCTTCTCAACAGTTTCTTCCTTATGCAGTGTCAAATAATATGCCAACTAAGGCTTTTTAATTTCTGTTTGGGTGAGTGTGAGTGCCTGTTTTTTGTGTAATGGGCGTACTATGATGTGCCAAATCACATTTTAGAGAAACAACTATTATGCAAAGAAAATGTTTTTCCAACATATGAGGAGTCTATAACAACTTCTGAACAGGCAGTAAAATCTCAATCTCCCATTGTGGTGCAAGACCCCCCCCCCCCAATTATATATAAGCTATATTGTTTTTGTGGATTTGTTCTGGAGTTGCCACAACTTTAGTAACATTTTGAGAGAATAGAGATGCACTAAACAAGAGACTTGGCAATTCAACATACACCCTTATCTGCTTGTATATTTATTTATTTGCATATATATCAAGTTTCATTCTGTTAGACAAAATATCTTTTCCAACATACCAGCCTTCATAGTGTCACGTTTGTAAAATATTCTGTACCAGAAGATTATAAATACAAATTTATGACTTTGTTGTAGGTGGTTCTTCAAAGAAAATAATATCTAAACTTTACTTCTCATGACATTTTTGTTTTGGTACTGTAAAAAAATTACTATCACCAGAATTAGAAAAAGTCTGTGTTGTTTGGATTATTTTGTCAGAGGTGCACAAAGGTATGTAAAAACTACCTGGAAACACTTTTTTGCATTCATGTTACTAATCTGTCTCAGAAAACCATTAACAGCCCTGTTTCAAAATAAAAGCAAGAAACCTTAGGAATAACCACTTATAAAATAATCTTGTTTCTGCATTTGAAGAAAACAGCTGGTTGTAGTTTCTTTTCCACATTCTATTATTGCATTCCTGCACTGAAGCCACAATAGATCCCAGCATGGACTTACAAGCAGAAATGAAAAGGCAATACTAATCAATTTCCATTTAACCACTCTATTTTAAAAAGCTGTAAATATCTGCTGTGATAATAAATGTTTTTGCATGTGACATCATTGCTTCTTGTTTAGTATTACCAGATGAATCTTCTTGGGTGGCAAAAGCCAGGGAACGTTTTTGGCTAGGCTTATATAGGCCCCAGGGCCGATAGCCTAGTACCTACCTATGAAACTATGTACTGGCTGCACTTGGCTTTAACCTTAATATGCACTTTATCTTAACAACAATCATTCTGCCTGTGGCTCATATCAACCGTGAAAAAGGACTGGCATTCCCAACCATTTATCAAACATTATACACCTAATACATATATGATGTTCTTTTTTGTTTAAAACAAAACAGATCTGTTTTGGGGGCTCCATCTCCTATCAATGACATATATTTTGCTACCAGATAAAAAAAATATTAGGATGTAACGGTTCTCTAATAAAACTGATTTATAGATGTGTACAATAGCTTAGCACAGAAAATATGAGTGTGGGGAGGTGGAGGGGGTATCTTATATCTTGATCAGCCCAAGGTTTGCTGTAAGTCTTATTCCGCATCACATCTCAGATGATTGTGTAGGATTCCCCATTCTTTGTTTTGTGTGTTAGTGTGTGTGTGTGTGTGTGTGTGTGTGTGTGTGTGTGTGTGTGTGTGTGTGTGTGTGTGTGTGTGTGTGTGTGTGTGTGTATGTCTGTGTGTGGGTGTTTGGGGGGGGGGCAGGGAGATCAGCTGTCTCTCTTGGAAGAATTCCAAGAGATGTGTTATTTTGGTAGATTAGGAGTGCACACCGGTCCCTTCATTGAGGTATTGTGTTGGGAGATTAAGAATAAATTCCTATCCCTTTGTTGAGGTGTTCTGTTCATGGTTTAGGAATGTGCTCCTGTCTCTTTGTTGAGGTGCTGTGTTGGGAGTATTAGGAATGCACTCCTGTCCCTTTGTTGCGGTGTTGTGTTGGGGTATTAGGAATGCACTTCTGTCCCTTTGTTGAGGTGTTGTGTTGGGGGATTAGGAATGCAATCCTGTCCCTTTGTTGAGGTGTTGTGTTGGGGGATTAGGGATGCACTTCTGCTCCTTTGTTGAGGTGTTATGTTGGAGATTAGAAATGTACTTCTGTCCCTTTGTTGAGGTGTTTAGTTGAGGGATTATGAATGCATTCCTATCCCTTTGTTGAGGTGTTGTGTTGGGGGATTAGGGATGCACTTCTGCTCCTTTGTTGTGGTGTTATGTTGGAGATTAGGAATGCATTCCTGTCCCTTTGTTGAGGTGTTCTGTTGGGGGATTAGGGATGCACTCCTGCCCCTTTGTTGGGATGTTGTGTTGGAGATTAGGAATGCGCTCCTTTTCCTTTGTTGAGGTGTTGTTTTGGGGGATTAGAATGTGATCCTGCCCCTTGGTTGAGATGTTGTGTTAGGGGATAGGAATGTGCACCTGCCTCTTTGTTGATGGATTGTATTTTGGGATTAGGAATGTACTCCTGCCCATTTACTGAGGTGTTCTGTTAATATGCTTCCTTTGTTCTCATTTGTCACTCATGGAAAAATGTGCAATTTCTGTAGATAGATTTGGGTATCTTTGACTTGATTTATTAATCTTTAAGGATCCACCAGTTAACTATTTTGGAGATAAATATTGATTTACTAGTTTATTGTTTGTGGTCTAGGCTAGTGGATTGGTACAAGGCCCTTTTCATACACAGCCCAGACCATATGGCAACATACAAAACAAGACACAATGTGTTGCAATGCAAGACAGCAAAATACAAAACATTGTAAGCACTAGAGTTTGCGTGTTCAGGGTTTATTCAATTGTTTGGCTATGCAGAAACTGTTGATAGAGTCTTCTTCAATGACTGTAAATGGTTTGATTTGTATAAAAGGGGCACCTGTGGAGTAAAATGATCCTGAGAGGGTATTCCAAATGAGAAAGTTAGATAATGTTGGGCAATTATAGCATTATAGGATGACTGGAATTGTAAATTGTCAGACAGCTGTTTTTTTACTAGTTAGTACCCACCCTCAGACCAAGCCCCTTCTCTCAGGAAGGGCCAAGCTTGTCTAGCCAGAGGTGAATTTCTGAACACCCATCCAATTCTTATTTGAAGAACAGTATTGTATTGCACTGCTTAATATGCAGTGGGAGTCTATTCCAGAGGTGGGGAAGGTGGCATGTAATAAACCTATTTTTCCACCTAGTTTTATTTATCTGCTGGTGAAAATTTAGATCTCTAGTCCTGGTATTTGTGAGATTGTTTCTTGGCGCTACAGAAGGTCTGAGACTGTTGGGTCTCTAATTGCTTGTAAGGCAAGGTATAGGTTTCCTCTTAGGATTCTATAAGATAGAGAAATAGAGACAATGTTTCCAATCTTTCCTGATTGGATAGTGTTTTTAAGCCATGGTCTTCTTAGTTAGGAATCTCTGTGGTCTTAGTTGTCTGATATGTCTAGTGAGGTATCTCCCAAAGGAGGTTTTGTATTTAATGACTTGTCTAACTAATGTTGAGTATAGAGGTAGAATGACCTCTTTAGATCAAGATGATATTTGTCTGAAAATTTCTTGTGCCAAGTAGAAGGACTTTCTGACTACTGTCTTTACATGGTGATCAGAAAATATGGAATTGTCAATCCACATTCCAAGGTCTCTAAGATCCTCATTTTGAGGGGGATATTATCTATGTTGTATGTCATGATGAGCGGTAGTCTGCCAAATATATGACAATGTTACATTTTTTAACACATAATTGAAGCCTTATTTGCATACCAGGTATTTACAAAGGCAAGTTCTTGCTGAAGGGCTTAGTAGTCACACGGTGACTTGACAATGCAAACTTGGTGAGCCAGAAATCTTGGTTCATGGCTTGGAGATCAGAAAAGTAAATGCTGAATAAAAGGGGTACCAGCATGGCGGTTTGTGAGATGTTTCTGGTCCTCTTCATACTCTGATGATGCTCCTGGTATCTGCACCATGTGCATTTGTCCTTTACCCAATTTGCTATCCATCTTACTACACAGAGATCTGTTTGTAAGGCATTCAACTTCCTGATGATGGAAGCATGTGAGATGGTGTCAAATGCTTTGGCTAGATCAAGGTATGCCATATGCGGACATCAAGGCATCTGTCAACATCTTGTGTTACTCTGTCAATGAAGCTAACTGGATTCGTTAGGTAGGATTTATGCTTTACAAAGCAAATCTGCTACCGGTCTAGTCTAAGATTTTTCATGTAGTATTTTTTCTGGTCAGTTATAATTTCTTCCATGGCCTTGCAATTAAGACTTGTTATGGGCCTATAGTTATCACAGTCAGTACTGTGGCCACCCTTGTGGAATGGCATTACCACTGCTGTATGTGAGTCCTCAGGGACAAAGCCAGTGGTGAAACTTAGGTTAAGTAGTTTAAGGAGTCAATCTGCCAGAACCTATTTATTTTATTTATTTATTTAATTTTATTTTACATTTGTTGACTGGGATAGTCCAACTGGATACTTGTCCATTTTCAACGGAGGCCCGGTGAGAAAAGCTCCATACATACATACATACATAAATACATACAGAAAAACTGTTACATTAAACAAGTTAAAGCACTGTTACATATACAATACATAGGGTAAAAGGTATTCATTCTGTCATATATAAATCTGATTTGTTAATGAGTAACAATTAGGAAGCAATGTAGAGGTGGCCAAAAGACCTCTTTAGCACATGTTTATATTGCCAGAGTTAGTCAGGACTAGAGCAAGGACATAGCCATTGCCTTTTAAACTACTGTTTTAGATTTTTTTTTGAATTGTGTTAGAACGGGATCTGAAGAAAGCTCAGCAGGAAGTGAGTTCCATATTTTGCCAACAGAGTTGGCATATAGAGAGTCCAGATGAGTTGTTGCTTTTTAGGGATTGGACTGGTAATTTGTTGAATGAGCAAAGTGTCTTGAGGTTGCTGTAAGGGGTGATAATTTTTGTACGTACGCATGTGTTTTCAGGTTGGTAGAGAATTTTATGTGCTACTATTAGCTGATTGTACTGAAGTTGGATAGGAAATTCTAGCCACCCTAGATTCTTTAGGTTCAGATAGTGGTGTGTTTTGTATGCTGCTCCAGTGGCAAATCTAGCAATATGATTAAATCAGCAAGACAGTTTATTAAGGTCAGACTTACTTCAAGTTTGTGAAGAGAGGGGATGCATAAAGGAGGGTGGAAAGTAGATGTGTATGGGCAATTACTGTCCTAGCTAGTGGAGTGAGTAAAGGTTTGATCTTGTATAGTGAGTCAAGTTTTTTATTAACTTTTTTAATAGTTTGATTAATATGCATATCAAACTTGAGGTTATCAACTGTTACACCTATGAGTTTGGTACAGGAATCTGGGACAATGACAGTGCCATTGTTAGATTTTATAGTAAAGGTTGGAGTGGAGGCTTTACGAGTGGGGGAGAAAAGCAGCAGCTTCATTTTGTTAGGATTTAATAGGAAATGTCAATTACAGAGCCAATTTTCAACAGTATTAAAACATTTTGGGATAGAGTCTGCAGACTTAAAGGGGAGGTGGCAGAGCAAATCAAAGTGGAGTCATCTGCATATTGAATGCAGGTGGCTGTTTGGATGACTGTGTACAGGTCATTAATAAAGACAGAGATAAAGAAAGATATTTAGTACTATTTATTGAGGAATACTAACCTGCTAACCTATTATTTGGGCGTTGTTAAAGTAGTTAGATAATTTCTGCTATGTACATTTGCTGAAGGCCTAACAACAGTAAGAATATGAAGTGGAAAGGCTCACCAGCAGCAAAGCATGTGGTCTAGTTATAGGGTTTGTCTGTGGTGATTATGAATATGTTAGTCAGCCAAAAGATGCATACAAGGGGCTGGCAGAAGGAAAGCATATGGCTGTACATATTCTGATATAATTAGTCATCTCCCGGGCTCCTGCTTGTAAATGTTTCATCTCCTAAACCCCTGCTTACACTTATCTAGGGTATCAGAACTTGTCAGATATTTGGGATGCATGGCTAGGCTTAAAAGACCCTTGTGGTCGTTAGCCTAGTAAACACCTATGAACCTAAATAACCCGGCCCACAACTAAGCTCACATTGGTATTTCTACTGATGTACTTAACATGGATGCCAAACTTTAGTACATTGTACAAGATGACCCAAAGAAATTTACTGGCAGAGGGAGCCAGAAGCATAATGAACAAAAATGAAATGTTTTATTTTATCACTGTAGTTCAAGCCAAGCAGTATTTGTGCACTGCAAGAGAAAAGAAACTCATTATAAAGGTATTATTTCACTGAAAAAAGTTCTAATCAATCAGAATGACACAGGTGTGCTCAGGGAGAATTTAATAACAGTTTTTTCAAGCCTCAATACAGACAGTTAACATAAAAATGATGTGTTGTAGATACCATAGTGTTGCAAGCTGCAGCCAAGACGTACAAAAGCACTGACATGAGCATGTATGAAAAATACATCATGAAAAGCCTTGTCCTGAATTACTGGGTCAAGATATGTCTACATCCTAGAGATACTATACCATTACATGTTAAATAACAACCAAGTGACAGCAATTACAGATGTAATGTAGGTTCAGAAAATCTTATTACTCTTAGTTCCTTTTACAGTGCAAAGAGATCACAATCTCTATCAATGTGCCTTTCTGTTCACCTTAATCAATGAACAAAGGTAAAGAAGCAATATGACATATTCTGTTTCTTCATGTGTCAATTTTTTGCCTTCATCATTCCCTTTAATTTTTTCCCCGATCATCATGTTTATTTTGGATTTTCTGATTATTTGCTTTTTATTTCTGATGTCATCATTGACAGTGTTGGAGGGAAAAACAGGACAATGGAAATTTAATACCAGTTTTCTATAGTCGGCCGAAGTAGAAATGATTCATTATATATCAACTTAAAAGAACAAATCAAATACATCTAATTCAGTCCTAAGTGTGACTTGAATATAACAGAGAACAACACCTGCATGCTTAGCACATTCATAGGTTGACAAATTCAGTTGCCAGGCTGATGACTTACTGGCCTTAAATATGCTCAGTGAATCTAAAATTATGTTCACATACATACTAAGACTGTTTTTGAAGGAACGCGATTGTTAATGGCTGACTGTAAGGGAAAGATCTAAAGATGAGTTTCGGGAACTACAACAGGCTATATTAAATACTATTCTGCAGAACTTGTTTGACAAGCTACGATGTCTTAAAGGATGTCAATCAGTTGGTCGATCCTGTACTGACTAAGCCATGACTGCTTGGACTTCATTTCTGTATAGTGGTGATTTTTTTTTTTTGCCAATAATATATTTTTCTGCTTTATCCAACATTGTACCATCCCTGAGAAATCAAGGCAGTTTTGTTATGCATTTATTTGACCATTCTTTCTCTGGTGCAGTGACCTCAGACTGAGGATAATAAAGTAAGGGGACTACAGGTTGTGATGGTTCCACATGGGAAGTTCAAGGGGGATTGTTTGCTACAAAAAATGTGATGACAACCTGGTTCAGTTGTTGGCAAGACCCAGAAAAGCTATTATTCAATCTAATCTACATCTAGACTTTGATTTGAGACTGATTTGACAAGAATTGATACTGGCAAAAATAGAAGCATGATCTTTTCCCAGTTCATGGATCTACTGACTCAGCATTGTTTGCAGTCTCAGTTATCCCTAATGGAGTTCCTGCTGTTGGGAAACTGTTAGTCATGTGAAAGAGCGATTCTCAGAATTATGCAGTTTACTGTCCATGACTGCAGATGGCACTGTGTTCTTACTGTCCATGCCTGAAGATGGTGCTGTGTTCTTACTGTCCATGACTGCAGATGGCACTGTGTTCTTACTGTCCATGCCTGCAGATGGCGGTGTGTTTGTACATATTTTTATTGAAAGGATCCATTTCAGTGACCACTCCCATTGGCAGGACTATTGCAATTTCACAGCTGGGGGTGAGGAATGAGGGTGGTTGTGGTAGAGAGTTGCACATAAATCACAGAAATTGGAATTGCTAGCTTTTTGCCACATCTGTCTACATCTCAAAAGTGTGCCACATTATTTCACACTCTGTGCCATTGTTGCTGCTCCGCTAAATAATGCTGAGTAACACATTAGCATACCAGGAGGCCCAAATATATGTATGATAAGCTGACAGTTAACTGTATGCATTTCTAGTTTTGTAAATTATGGGAGTGGGAACAGTTTGTACACAGAAGTCTCAAAGTTTATAAACTGTGAACACTGCTGGGAGATCATTTGTACACGTACAGTATACCGTGGCTACACAAGGGGTAAGTCTATGTATCGGGAAATACCCCATTGGTTAGCACTGTCTATTAATCACTTGAGGATTAGGTACATATTTTACTGTGTATCAGATCCATGGGGTACTACGTTTATGAATGCCACACATAACATATTTTACTGTGTATCAGATCCATGGGGCACTATGTTTATGAATGTCACACAACGTATTTTACTGTGTATCAGATCCATGGGGCACTATGTTTATGAATGCCACACATAACATTTTACTGTGCATCAGATCCATGGGGCACTACGTTTATGAATGCCACAAATAACATATTTTACTGTGCATCAGATCCATGGGGCACTAGGTTTATGAATGCCACACATAACATATTTTACTGTGTATCAGATCCATGGGGCACTATGTTTATGAATGTCACACGTATTTTACTGTGCATCAGATCCATGGGGCACTAGGTTTATGAATGCCACACATAACATATTTTACTGTGTATCAGATCCATGGGGCACTATGTTTACGAATGCCACACATAACATATTTTACTGTGTATCAGATCCATGGGGCACTATGTTTATGAATGTCACACAACGTATTTTACTGTGCATCAGATCCATGGGGCACTAGGTTTATGAATGCCACACATAACATATTTTACTGTGTATCAGATCCATGGGGCACTATGTTTACGAATGCCACACATAACATATTTTACTGTGTATCAGATCCATGGGGCACTATGTTTATGAATGTCACACATAGTTCATTTCAGGTGATGGACTCCACAAAGATCTGCCTTTTTAGTTATTGTAGTCTTCTATACAAGCTGTTTGAAACAAGTTGATTTCTAAATTGAATAAGAAATTATTAGTTAAACATAAAGAAGACTTTTGGGTCTTATGAACATATTATCTTTTCAAATATTTTGATTTTGAATGGCCTTTCAATTTTATTGGTTAAACATTTACAGAAAATTACTTGGCCAAGTAAAATTTTACTTTAGGAGGAACAAGTGATCACTACTATAAAAACGCAGCAGTCATCCAATCATTCCTATGGGAGTACTCGAAGTATAAGTTCATCAAAGACATTGGGATGAGGAAATTGTTAGTGTATAGATGGACACGGACCTGTGTGTGCATGTCTGTATGGGCATGAGTTAGACTGCATGACTGTGTGTGTGTGTGTTGGTGTATGTGTGCAGATGAAGGGTTGACTGTTTTTGCAAATGTGAACAAGTGTGGGGAGAGCTTCTTTGTGTGTGTGTGTGTGTGTGTGTGTGTGTGTGTGTGTGTGTGTGCGCATGTGTGCGTGTGTGTGCATGTGTGTGTGTGCATGTGTGTGTGTGTGTGTGTGTGTGTGTGTGTGTGTGTGTGTGTGTGTGTGTGTGTGTGTGTGTGTGTGTGTGTGTGTGTATCTAGGGAGGTTGCCTTTGCTAACATGATTCATGGACTTCTAGGGAGAACACTAGTTTGGTCACATCTAACAGTACAGTGTTCGATTCAGTGACATGCTAATGAGCCAGTAATGGGCTCTTTCTCTGGCATACCTGTCTCGGAATCTCATTCTCTTGCTGTAATGCTAGTTGACCAAATAGAAGGACCCTTAGTACTGGTCCTTTCTACTACTATGCCAGATGACCAACCTGCACTGGGCAATTAGCATGGCCAGTGAGGATTTTAACAAATACCAAGGTTAGTGTCACCTACATTAGGATACCCTGGTACAGGGCTATCTTTCCTGCATGTGGAGCGTTAGGGCCCTGCCCCTACAGAAAACTATCTACATTTTTCCTTTTAACTATTTATTAGCATCTACTCATCATTTCATGAGTAAATTTTGATTTGCATTTGAGGCTATACAAAACTTGTTTTTATCCCTTTTGAACTGATTAAAAAAGCTACTTTTAGTGCATCATACAAGAAATGTCACTGATTTTTCAGGGCAGCTCTGATATTGCCTCTGCCCTGTCCTTCCTAAAATATTTCATATTTTTCATAAAATATTTGCTGATGCAAAACCTTTTGTTCTAATAGCTTTCTAACTGAATTAGTTAAATTTAAAAATTGTCCTTGATTTTGGGTCTTTGTGCCTTTGTCAATGATTCTTGAGCAAATAGGTCGAGAGCTATGTTTTGGTTTAGCAAAATAAAATATAAATGCATTTTGTGCACTTTATACATTTGCAGTGAATGTTGTTGCTCTTGAGATTTCTTTTTCTAGCTTATAGTTAAGATTATTTGGCAAAGAAATAAACTATGACTCATTTACTATGTAAACTGTGTATGAAAACAAACAAGTTGTAACCAAATTAAAGCTAGACAACAGATGTCTGGCTCTGCAATATAGATGTAAAATTCTGACTGCTACCCAGATGAACCAAGTCTGAGTTGCAGTTGTAAAAGAAGAATGCAATGAGCAGCCAATGTTGACTTACCCATCGGGCGGTGGGATAGGTGGTTTTAGTTGGCTGATTACCATTGTGCAAGTGAAGGCTTGTGTGGCACTAATAACAACCAATTCAGGAATTAGAGCTGGGGTCTGTCAAGCAGCCTTTGCTCGTTTTTGTGTGATACCATTTGTACACCTGTGGAAGGTATAGCAAGCCTCTACAACAGCCACCTGGGGATAAGGTTAGGGCCTAACAGACAATACTCAGTTGTTCATATTTGTGAGAGTGGCTGTGGTGCAGCAGTAGGTAATGTGCTCTATGGGTAGGTACAGCAGTGATGCTGGCTTCCTCCTGTTGGCAGTCAGGCTGTCAGTAAAGGAGGTCTGTGATAGTTACCACTGAACCATTCTGTGAGCAACAGGCTGCACAAAAGGCTAAAGGTCAGTGGATTGCTGATATCACAGAACCTTCCTGCCTGCATGTATGATGGCTTCTCCAGTCAGCTGTCATCTCGTCAGTAGCCATATTGTCACGGATAAGGAATGTCTGGGCTGAGACACATTGAGATGGATGAGTTTTCAAGCCTGGCTAACTCTCTCTAGAATGTGTAAAAATCTGTTAACCAGTTTACTGTGTAATTTAATTTAATCCTGACTTGTGCTCAGGATTAACTGTAACCTGTGGAACTTGTTTAACTTACTTACTTATGTAATCTCTGTAAATAGTCTGTTTGTAATATGTAATGCTGGTATTATGTAATGCTGTATCTGCTTACCCTTGGAGCTTTTCTCCCCGGGCCACCACTGAAAATGGACATGCATCCAGTTGGACTATCCCGGTCAACAAATGTAAAATAAATAAATAAAATAAATAAATAAATAAAATGAAGGCTGACAGTTGGGAAGGCAAAAGGCACAGGTAAAGCAAGATTTAGACAACAGATGATCTTAGCATGAAAATGAATTTATTTTCTTAAACAGTGGCCTGGGCCTTTTATCCATATTTCTCATAAGGAATACTGACCATTGTTTTTTTGTTTTTTTTTACTAATATGGCAAAAATGGATTTTTTTCATTTTCCAGATTGCCATATATTAAAAGAAACAGAGCAGAAAAAGTCTTAGTTGTGTGCTGTTAAGTGGGCCATATCTTTTCATTAATTCATTACACACTTTTACACTG